>NC_041397.2:233190984-233490984 GCF_900747795.2 Erpetoichthys calabaricus | reverse complement strand
TGCCAATAGCCAAAGCAGGTGCCCGCTCACTGCTTGGCCTTTAATTGGAGGTGTCTGACACCAGCTGCTAACCCCTGTGGGAATATGGCAATCACCCATACCAGATGCTCGTATTATTATAAAGTGAATATATTATCATGGAAATTCACGTGTTCATTATTTTAATTGCCTAAGCTATAGTTACTGTTAACTATATTATTTATAGGCATTAATAATTTTAGCATTCCTCATGTACAGCCTTACCTGCACATGGACAGCTGCCACAGGCAAAGAGGCTTACTAGCTCTGCACAAGATGACCATACGTTTGTTTAATATGGTGATATGGCATATCACCCACACCAGGGGCCTCATGTATAAATGGTGTGTACCTATAAAAATGGAGTGTATGCCCACTTCTATGCGGCACTCAGCACCAAAGCAGTGCTACTGTTTCTGTGTGGTTTCACTTTCTTTTTTAGATTTACATTCATTATGTATGCTTTTTCAAATATACCAAAATTAACTGCATATCGTTTACATATTTCAGGAACTTGAAATTAATCAATCTGTAACAATATAATGGGGCACATAATGACCAAACTATTCCAACTACCATGTCTGCTTTAGCCTTCTTAGAAGACATCGAAAATGGAAGAATTAGAAGAGAGTGTGTATTTAGAACAACAACAACATTTATTTATATAGCACATTTTCATACAAAAAGTAGCTCAAAGCGCTTTACATAATCAAGAAAAGAAAAATAAAAGACAAAATAAGAAATTAAAATAAGACAACATTAGTTAACATAGAATAGGAGTAAGGTCTGATGGCCAGGGTGGACAGAAAAAACAAAAAAAAACTCCAGAACGCTGGAGAACAAAATAAAATCTGTAGGGGTTCCAGGCCACGAGACCACCCAGTCCCCTCTGGACATTCTACCTAACATAAATGAAATAGTTCTCTTTGTAGTTAGGGTTCTCACGGAGTCACTTGATGCTGATGGTCATACAGACTTCTGGCTTTTAATCCATCCATCATTGTTGGAACATCATGGTTCTTTAAGTAGATGGTGGTGGCGCAAGCCACTACCAAAAGGACACCGGAAAAGGAAACAGAAGAGAAAGTAGTGGTTAGTACAGATTTTAGAGCCACCATGAATAGTTATTATAATGAATTGGATATACAGAGTATCAGGATTTAAATTACAGTGAAGTTATGAGAAGGCCATGTTAAAGTAATGTGTTTTCAGTAGTTTTCTAAAGTGCTCCACTGTATTAGCCTGGCGAATTCCTATTGGCAGGCTATTCCAGATTTTAGGTGCATAACAGCAGAAGGCCGCCTCACCACTTCTTTTAAGTTTTGCTCTTGGAATTCTAAGGAGACACACAGTTGAGGATCTGAGGTTACGATTTGGAATATAAGACATCAGACATTCCGATATATAAGATGGGGACAATGGCAAAAACACAAAGGAAGGAGCTATTTATATTAATTTGTATATTCAAGTACATGAAATACTGGGAGGAGTTGGAGTGGGACTGTAGTCTTGTGCATGTGTGTTAAATTTCACGTTGATTTGGATTAATAAATGGAAAGTGCGTAGAACTTTGCTTACACATAGTTTCATGCATCTGATTTTTTTTGTCTGAATTATTTTGTATGTACGCATATTTCTAGTTTTGTCCATAGGCCATGTTTTAGTGTGAATTCTACATAGTTTCATGCATCTGATTGTTTTGTCTAAATTTTTTTGTACGTATGCATATTTCTAGTTTTGTCCGTAGGCCATGTTTTAGTGTGAATTCTATGCAAGGAGTTATACATGAGGCCTCTGGTGCTCTTAACAACATACCTTGACCTAATCAAACAGTATAACATTAATTTTATTTTAAAACAAAATTAGCAAAACCACAGTTAAACCTATGGTAGCAAAAGTAGGAAATACAGTATATTTGAAAAGAGTCTTATTAAAAAAATACTTATTCACAAAATAAAGGTGATAAAAGAGGAGTCTTTTCAAGTCTGAGTGCAGTGTTGATGTAGATTGTTGTTCAGTCCACAGTGGTCTGTGCTAGTTTCCTTAGGTTCTCCTTCTTCTCTGGTCTCCTTGCTTTTTTCCTACTTACTCTGCTCTTCTCTTCTTTTCTCAGCATGCACACCAAACTTTAAGACCTAGTGTAACGTCACTTTGAATTAACAATGATTATAAAAATAATCAATAAGTGTTTGCCTTTCTCAGACTGTCCATTCAGTTCCTAATTACCCCAGGTTAAATTAATTACAAAAAGTATTTGACCATTCTATTTTTTAAAGATTCTAAAGGAATGATCTTAAACAATGCTCTGAAAACTTTTCTCACAATACTTTTCTAACCCTAACCCTAATATAGGATTAATTTCTAAACATTCCCCTTTAGAAAGTAATCATAATTATATTACAAGTTCATTCAGACAGATATTTTTTGATACCCTTAATCAGAATTTACTCCCTACGATCGTGTTAGATCTGAATTTAAATTTAAAATCAGATCATACTGAGGGATATGATCCCAGCCCAACCCTGACCTTAAAAACTTAGAGGAAGGGGCCCAGAGGTAAAATTTTTACAACCCTTTAGTAATTTTACAATCCATGAAAAATCAAATCTGGGAGTTTTTTTATCAGGACGAACAAACAAAAAGCAACCCTAACCTTAATGGCCCACCAATTGACAACCCCCAATACTAAGACTCTAATCCCTATCTATAATAAAGTAAATAATCAGCTAACCCCACCCAATTGAGAAAGTCAGACTAGTTTAGGAAGGTTAGAATGTAGAGGGAGCCCAAATAGGGAGGGGGGTGGAAAACACATTAATTTAACACAGGACGAACAAGAATTACAGAATCTCCAGAGGATAGAGGAACAAGGGATTGATGGTGGTGGGACTCCGGGTAAGTGGATGGAGCTGGGGGGGGGGTGATGATCATTTGCAAACTGAGGTCCCACGGGTGGAGCACTTAACCAGCACTGGCCAGAAACACAAAATTCCAGTTGTCATCACTTACTCTTATCACATGAGGACAGTCATGAGTGTCCTGCTTTCTCATTTCAACTTCGACAATACCAACTTATTGCCGCTTACAGGAGAAACAAAAATCTCAGACATTCTGGTTCATGCCAAATGCCCATCAAAAAACCCCAAAAAATAGAACAGCTCGAAAAAAAGAATATTTATAATAAACTGGCAAAGGTGGATAAACCCATCTTTCAAAATTTTCAGATCAACTTTAAAAACTGCATTTATGTTATTCAGTGTTCTACCTGTGGTTTAACCTATACAGGAGAAACCAAAAACACGTTAAGGGATCGGTTTGTTCAGCACCTCAGACTTATCAGCAATCAGAGGAAGGAAACAGCACTATATCAGCACTTTAGGATAGACGGGCATAAACCAGTTATGTTTGGTCTGGAGCAGCAGGCACAATGGAACACAACTAGGAGACTCAAAGCAGAATGAAGATGGATAACAGCGTTAAATACCTGGGTCCCATTGGGATTACATGAAAAGTGATTTTTTTAGTAGCTATCTATATATTTATTTATTATTTTAGGGTGTGTTGAATTTATTAAGGGTTAGTGCTTTATAGGCGGTTTTATTGATTTTATAAAATTATTCATTTTATTAAAATTGATTTTACTGGTATTAATATTATTAATTTTTCTATTTATTTATCTAGTTTAAATCATTTTATTCATTGAAAAATCTGTTTCATTTTAGTGGGAGGTGGATTAGAACAGAATAAAATAAAATTTTTAAATTGGGAATTAGGTGTACCAGCACTTGCCACTAATGGCCTTATCCCCTACCCTAATCCTAACCCTAATATAGGAGTTACAAAGTGCATATAAAGAAATTAAATGAATTTATTTTTATTTGATAAATGTAACATCACAGCTAATAACATTATCTTAAAACTTACATTAACTAATATTAACTTTTAACTACAATTAATGTTATACCTGTGCTTGTTTTAATGACCACAATAGTTTTATATTCGGCTTGATATTTGACAGAGCAACTTGAATTTCTTGGTTAAGGTCCTTCAAACACAACCACAAGCACTTATCATTTTTTATTAAAACTAAAGCTAAAAAACTTTGTTTGCAAAGCTGCGTTGTAGAAAATGGGAGAAGAACTGCAGTAGCCTTGTTGGAAATCCAAGAATATTCTTCCTTAACCACAATCTAGAAACATCCAATGGAACTTCATGAGTTTTAATTTTTGAAGAAATTTATCTCAGATATGAAGGGACAGTGCTTCTGTAGAATTTTCGGCCTTAGTTGCAAAAAGATTTTGAATCCAATTGTATTGCTCTGTATTAATTGTGAAAAAATATTTCTCAAATTTCCGTTGTAGCAATGTTAAACGTTGTTGAGCTAAATATAATCCAATATGATCTGCTTGTTTTCAATCATAATCTGGCTGGTCCTTTAGTATATTTTTAGTTATCCTCATCGTAACTCTGTTTGCCAAGGTTCAAACTTCTGTTTGAATCCGTTCAATTTTTCAAAGCATGTCAATACATTATCATTCTGACTTTACATTTTTTTATTGAGTTCATTCAGGTGCATGAATGTTAGCCATATATGCAAGTTTGGCCATCCAGTGATTATCTTAGAAGAGCTGGTGTAGTTCAGGCATGTTTTGATCTAAAAGAAATTGACTAACCGTGTGGCACAGCTCAAATAAACTTGCCAGAACTTTGCCTCAGAACAGCCAAAGTATTTCATTGTAAAACAATAAGGATTGATGTTCAAATCTCATTTCCGCACAGAGCATTACAATAATCTGTGAATTTAAGGCTCTTGTTTTAATGATGTTTATGATGTTGACCCATTTGTTCATTGTTTGCAATAGATCCTCTGGCAAGTTTTTGGCCATCAATGTTTCCCGATGTATGCAACAATGTGTAATTTGTACAGTCGGATTTTGTCATTTTACACATGAGACAAACCCCTTTTTATTAACCATCATTGCCACAGTGGCATTTGTCCAAACACTAACACATTTACTCCATAGGGTGCCATAAGTTGTGAAGAAATCATCTGTTGCTCGAAATATCTCACTGGTAGTCTGTCCTTGAAGCTCTTTGCAAAATAAATAATGTTTGTTAAGTGATGAGTCCTCATTAATGAAACATACAATACTTATTACTTGTGCTCAATTTTTTAATATCTACTGATTCTTCATTTTGTAGTGAAAATGTCTCAGCTGTTTTCAATTTTGTAATCAGTGTTTCCACAATAACACTTGACATATCATCAATACATGTTTTAACAGTACCAGCTGACAATGAAACTTTGCTCACTTCCTTAACTTCATTAGGCCCAAGCATTAATTGAACGATTTCCTTGCATGCTGGTTTAATAAGTGTTTCACCAATGATATCTTTTTTTTTTCTGACATGCAATTAATTTTTCAAATCGTTTTCAGAAACTGTGATGGACGATCTCATAAATTTCCTCAACTTTAGATTTTGATTTAAAATCTGCAAAAAATATTGTTTGTCCTTGTTGGTGTAACTGGAATGTTTTGATATTAGATGGCGAATCAGTTTACTTAACATTATTGTTTCGTTAGAAAGTTGTTCTCTGCAAATTAATGCATAATGGATTTGGAACTGTTACTTCCCCAAACCATGAAAATCCACATCAAATGTATTCTTCATTGTACTGCCTCTTCACAATCTTCAGGTTTTTTACAGCACTGCTCGTGCTGGTTTCCTCATCATCTGTCAGTCCTGTCCTCAAAAACTTGCATACATTTAAAATTATATAAAATAAATATAAATGAAATTATCTATATTGTTTTTAACACAAAAGAACATTCCTGTAAGAAAAAAAGTCAATTACAGTATATAGTTTCTGCAGCAACGCAACCAATAACAGTTGTGACCACCAAATTAATGATTTCTCATAAGCACAATTGTTTCTAATTCCCCACCACCTCATTCTTCATGCTGGGCGGTGAAGGGGTGCTGCAATGGTAGTGCTGCTGCCTCGCAGTTAGGAGATCATGGGTTCACGTTCTGGGTCCTCCTTGCTTGGAGCACAAAGTGCTTTGAGTAGAGAGAAAAGTGCTGTATAAATGTAAAGAATTATTATTATTATTGTATATAGTCTTCTGCGAATGTCACTTGTATGCAGTACTAAGTACATTCATGAGTGTCATCCTGTGATATGAGTATGACACACGTGCCCACCATAAATCTTGTGCTTTTTCTCCTCTTGCAGGCATTCAGCCACACCACACATAGCATCATATGTTGCATATCACTGATCTAAAAGATACAAGGTAAAAGTCAGTAAAGATGCAGAATTAAAAATCAGTCATTAAAAATATACACAGAGCAAGTTTAAAACGCGATTAAATAATCCAAAGTTTGAAAGTTTAAATGAAGTCAAAATGTTTTCTATTTGTTCTTACTACTGGCAAGTTAATCAATGTTAGTTCACACAATTCACATTTTAATTTGCATTTTTTTTTAGTATTGTGAGTTTTGAACATTAAAATCTTCATATGGCTTAATTTTATACCAACACATGGGATGTCTGTGGTCTGTTAGAATCAGGTTTTTGCTGTGTCACCAGGCATTCAAGGCTCTTGATGTCAATAGGAAGTGATGAAAAAGGAAGTGGTTCAAGGAAAATGTATTATCAACTAATAAGTAGGGAGTTATGTCAATTTGAGCAATACCAAGCAAAAGAGTACAGTTAGAGTAAGTGGCACAAAATAAGGTAAGGGCCTGAGTGAGTCAACTGAACAAAGAACCCACATGATGACATATGAGGCTAAAAGTCAGTGGAGGTAAGCACTAATTGCTGAAGAATGACAATCATAGATTTTGTACTTATTTTCGTTCATTTAAGAGTATAGAAGGGGACAAGGCAATTGGGATGATATTGGAAATCTCCTGGGAGGTCACATTATGAATTAAATGTGTGAGATGGAAGAAACTCTGAAAGGAGCAGCTTGGGCTTTGCTGCCCATTGACAAATGCAGACTAGGCTCTTTGCCTTGGTAGAGAACAGAGGGCAGTGTATTGAAATGGTCCCCCTTACTGGACTGGACAGTTGGTCTCATGCATTATAGGAGATGGATGTCTGAAGCAGAGCTCCGCTAGCAGTGGCTTTATTTTCCCACGCATTTCATATTATTTAGAGGTATCCTATATTTAACCCAACCAAGGAACTTCCACTACAATATACAAGCATGAGTAATAAGAAGAAAAGTCAGAAAGAACCGGAAAAGAAACTTAAAGCTGCATCAAAGTCTGGACAGACATCCGGCCCGAGTGCAAGGTATGGCCTCTCAGAGACTGACCTGGAACAGGCAGATGAATGCACAGATTTCCTGGGACCCTGCTCCATTGTATCGTCTCCAGTCGAGAGTGAAAATGGGAGCGAAAGTGCAAGTGATACAGGTCGCGATGAATCACTGATTTCTGAGGATGATTCGAGACTAGAAAAGGCCCTGCAGGATGTGCTCTCATCTACTCATTGCGAGCCCGCAGCACCTGCTGTAACAGGAGCTGCATTTCCACTCACGGAGCACGAAATCTGAAATGAACTGTTCGAACTGAAAACTGAACTGAAAGAGATGATCGCTACACTGGCCACTGCCATGGCTACGGCCATAAATGAGCTTAAAAGGGATAACAAGAATGAGCTTAAGAAGTCTAACATTGAGCTTAAGAAGGATAACAAAGACCGGGAAATGTGTCTATTTCAACGTGTTGATGTGAACTTTAAAGGCATGTTGAAAAAATTAGAGGAACACATCGAAGAAAATAGATCCAAACTGAAAATGCTTGCCGACCAGATTAATGACGTTACAGATCAGCTGGATGACGTTAAGCAGGCATTCACGGCTCGAGCTGAAACAGCGGAACAATTGGCGTCTAACGCCAATGAAAAAGCTACAGCTGCGAATTCCAAATGCAAAAAACTCGGGAGACAGACTGGCAGCCCTGGAAGATAGGTGTGGAAGAAACAATATAAGAATTGAGGGTATACCTGAGAAACGAGAAAGCTCAAACCCAGTGAAATTTGCAGTAGAATTACTCTCTAAAATAATTGGAGATGATTTTAAACTCGACATTGTTTATCGCACATACAGGTCAAGCACCTTTAAATCTAGGTCTTTTATTGTGCGCTTCGAGCGATTACAATGTAAGCTTGATGTGATGGCACTTCTGAGACACAAGCAAGAGATTATATTTGAAAATAATCTTATTCGTATTTTCCCCAACTTCTCACCATTAACAGCTGCAAAACGTGCAGCCTACTTTAACATTAAAAAGTTGCTGCAGAAAGCCGATATCAAATACAGCCTGTTGTATCCCGCCAAACTGAAAGTGGAAGTTCAAAACCAATATTATGTATTTCCAAGCAAGGAGGAAGCTGAAAAGGAACTAAAGAAGCTGTTTCCGACACTTTTATGAAAGTTAATAAGGAGCCGTATTCTGTCAAGACATGGGAAGGACCTATCACCTGCTGTCGGATCCATTTTTAAAGAGACTGGTATTATAATCATACATCCTTTTCTTTACTTGGACATTATATGTTTATGTCTTAATTACAGTTATAGACGTGAGTGTGGAAGTAATTAAAGTAGGGTTGGTTTTTTTTTTTACCTTAAAGTAGACTGTTTAACATCATAGTCTTGGTTTATTGCTATTTCTATTTATAATATTACATTATACTATTACATTAGGATTTACTATGTTTATCCTAGACTACTTTTTAAAATCATTCTCAGGGTTCTTTCTTTTATTATCTTAATATCTTAAAATTGCTGAAGATTATTTTAAGCTTAAAGACTTAATGATTATATTTTCGGCAAGTAGTATTTAGAATTCAGCTGCAATAGATATCCCTTTGTTTTAATTCTCTAACGCCGCTGCGGGGTGGGGTTTGTTTTGTTTTGGACGTGCTCTGTCTCTTTGTTTGTCAGAGGACCGGGACATCGCGAAGTGGGATCAAGCCTCAAGTGGGGAGGCAAAATGGGGGGGTGGGGGGATAAAGGGGGGAGAGAAGGAGAGCAGGCTATATCTAATCTATTCTTCTAATCCTTATAACTATAAATATCAATGCAACAATAGGCTGAAATGCAATAACTCATGGGGAATTTTATGAAATTAAGATTAAAACTGCCTCACTACCAGTTAAGACTATAAAATGACATTAAAAACTCAGAATCAATGCCTCCATGATGGGACAGTTAACTTTGTGAGCTGGAATGTTAAAGGCCTGAATCATGAATTAAAGAGAAAGAAAGTATGCTCTCACCTAACAGGCTTAAACGCTAAAATAGTATTTTTACAGGAGACCCACTTACTAAGCAAGGATTAGTTCAGACTACAAAAAGACTGGACTGGCCAAATGTTCCATTGCTAACTTTATAAAGAAAACTAGAGGGGTGGGAATTCTCATACACAGAACAGTTGCATTTGTAGCATCAGATGTAATATCGGACCCTGAAGGGAGATATGTGATGGTCATGGGCAACTTATTTAACAGTAAAATGATTTTGATAAAAGTTTATGCACCCAATGTCGATGATAAGGAATTCATGCAAAATCTATTTGCATCCATTCCCAATGTGAACACTCATAAAATTATAATGGCTGGGGACATTAATTGTGTTTTAAATCCACTCTTAGATAGGACTCCTGTGACAGGGAGGACGACATCTAACACTGCAAAGACAATTACACAGTTTTTAAATGACCACAACTTATCAGACCCCTGGAGGTTTCTTAACCCAAACTCAAGAACATATTCGTTCTACTCACCAGTGCATTATAGCTACTCAAGAATTGATTATTTTTTTATAGATAATAATTTCCTGCCTACAATTAAATTGTGCAAATACGACATAATTGTTATCTCCGACCATGCCCCTCTAGTCTTGGAGCTAAAATCATTAAGCCCCTCACACTCACCTCGCAGATGGCGTCTTAACCCTCTTCTATTGGCAGACGAGAACTGCACAGAATTTATATCCAAACAAATCAGCTTCTTCTTAGAGACAAACACACCCACAGAGGTTTCTGCAGGAATACTCTGGGAAACTCTAAAGGCCTTCTTAAGAGGACAGATTATTTGATATCTTTGATATATTATTTGATATAAATTAAGAAAACAAGAAAGCGTCAGAGCTATGAAGCGAAATTACTAGAATAGACGAAGAACAAGCCAGGCGTCCAAGTGAAGCTCTTCACAGGAAAAAGGCAGGCCCTGCATACAGAACTTAACATCTTAACAACTAAAGAAACTGAACAACTTATTTATAAGTCAAGACATCATTGCTATGAACACGGAGAAAAAGCTAATAAGCTTTTAGCTCAACAAATTCGCAAACAAGAAGTTCGCAATGCAATACCAGTAATCACCAACACAAATGGAGAAGAAATCATTGACCATAAAAATATAATGCACGCATTTAGAGATTATTATAAATCCTTATATTCTACTGAGTTCAAAGAAGACAACACACAATCTAATGCATTTCTGGATACATTACAGATACCACAAATAGATGCTTTAAGTGCTGAGGAACTGGATAAACCTCTAATGCTAACAGAATTACTAGACGCTATAAAGTCACTTCAAAGCGGGAATCAGCAGGCCCTGATGGTTACCCCGTAGAATTTTATAAGAAATTCTCCACTCAGCTAGCTCCCCTCTTATTGGCAACATTTACAGAAGCTAGAGACAATCAAATACTACCTCAAACATTTCGTCAAGCATTAATCACTGTCTTTCCTAAACAAAATAAGGACTTGTTACAATGTGCATCATACAGACCAATTTCACTCCTGAATAATGATGTTAAGATACTCTCAAAAATTCTAGCTAGAAGGTTGGAGAAAGTGCTGCCCTCGGTAATATCACAGGATCAAACTGGATTTATTAAAGGCCGAAACCTATCTTCCAATCTCCGACACTTGTTTAATGTTATATATTCACCAGCAAAATCAAACACCCCAGAGATATTACTATCATTAGACGCAGAAAAAGCATTTGATACAATTGAATGGAACTACCTTTTCACTACATTGGAGAAATTTGGGTTTGGCTCGAATATTTGTGCATGGATCAAACTACTGTAAACCAATCCAGAAGCTTCAGTTTGTATTAATAAAATTTGCTTAGACTACTTTAAGCTAGAACGTGGTACCAGACAAGGATGTCCCTTGTCACCACTGCTGTTTGCAATCGCCATTGAACCAATGGCGCTTCACTGTCGAAATTCTTATCAGATAAAGGGGATTATCAGAGAAGGACTGGAACAGAAAATTTCTCTATATGCAGATGACATGGTTTTATATATATCAGACCCAGAAATCACTGTGCCTGCAGTTCTAACAGCACTAACAGAATTTCAAAAGATATCCGGTCTCAGAATTAATCTGAATAAAAGTATACTCTTTCCAGTAAATTCACAAGCATATAATATTAGATTGGACACCCTACCTATTACCATAGCAGATCAGTTTAAATACCTAGGGGTAAATATCACAAGTAAACATAAAGGTCTTTATCAACAAAATTTTGCCGTCTGTATGGAAAAAATTAAGCAAGACTTGCATAGATGGTCAACCCTTAATCTTACTCTAGCTGGAAGAATTAATGTTGTTAAGATGAATATCCTTCCTAAACTTCTTTTTTTATTTCAAAACATTCCAATATATATCAATAAATAATTTTTAAGCAATTAGATTCAAAAATAACCTCATTCATTTGGAACTCAAAACACCCACGTATCCCTACAAAGACCTCAGGCAGAAGGTGGCATGGCTTTACCTAATTTTCAGTTTTATTATTGGTCAGCAAACATATAAGCCATAAAAACATGGACACAAAAAATGAACATACACAGGCTTGGCTCGCAATAGAAGTAAAATCCTGTAGTACTTCTTTATATTCATTCCCTGCTCTGCGCTCCAATAAATGCAAGTTATCGCAAATATACTAATAACCCAATTGTGCTTTACTCACTCAGAATATGGAACCAATGTAGGAAGAATTTTAAGATGGAAAATCTTTTATCCGTGGCACCTCTGCAAGAGAACCACCTCTTTCAACCCTCGCAAACATATCCAGTTTTTAATACCTGGAAAAATTTTTGGGATTAAAATGCTCAGAGGTCTATATATAGACAACATTTTTGCATCTTTTGAACAATTACGTTCCAAATTCAACCTCCAAGCTGCACATTTCTTTCACTTTTGTTAAACAGAAACTGCCCGATTTTCCTCACCTCGTATCCTCCACCATGCTGGAAAAAATGCTGCTCAGTTTCGAGGAATTAAACACCATTTCCGCATTATATAAAATCTTATTAGAGTCCCTACCTTTCAAAGACCCAAGAGAACATTGGGAAGAAGCTCTCTTAATCAATATATCAGAAAAGGAGTGGAAGGTAGCAAAGCAGAGAATTCACTCGAGCTCCATATGCACAAAGCATAGAATTATCCAACTCAAAATTATATATCAAGCTCATTTGTCTCACTTAAAACTGTCCAAAATGTTTCCAGGGCAAGATCCAACCTGCAAACGCTGCAACCAAGCTCCAGCCTCACTGGGTCACATGTTTTGGGCCTGCACCAAACTAACATCATTTTGGACCAAAATGTTTAAGTGCCTTTCAGACAGCCTTGGGGTTACAATCCCTCCTAACCCATTAACAGCTGTGTTCGGTGTTCTTCCAGACGGACTTGAAGTGGAGAAGGACAAGCAAACGGTGATTGCATTCACTACACTATTGGCACGCAGACTTAGTTTGTTAAATTGGAAGTATCCTAACTCTCCTCTGATAAGTCAGTGGGAAACCGATGTTTTATATTATTTGAAATTGGAAAAAATCAAATTCTCAGTTAGAGGATCTGTACAGAATTTTTTCAAAACCTGGCAGGATCTAATCAATATTATTTTAGAATAAGAGAAATAACTTTTACCGCATTTATTTTCCTTCTCCATTTTTTATTTACCTATATATATTTCTTCCTTTCTTTTGTTTATTGTTGCCTTATTAAAAAGCCCGAAGCAATTCTCCTTTGGCTAAGCTCTCTTTCTCAGGGGTGGGGTTTGATTTGTCTTCATTTTTTTTTTTTTTTGTTATAAATTGATCTATTTGTATGGAATGATTACAATAAAATTAATAAATAAAATTTAAAAATGAAATGGTCCCCATACTTACTAGGGCAATTACATAAATTGTCCTGAATTCAACCTAAGGATCATATTTTAATGGCTGCCCGTGTCTGCTAATAGTGAGTCTACAGTTATTAATAATCTATTTGTTCACCCCCCTTTGATTGTGATTTAATAATTCCTCAAATTTGTCTTTTGGACTTCTCTAAACACTTTTATTTCTAGGTCAGCCTCTAATTTGAACACTTTTACAGCATATAAAATGTGTCAGGAAGCACAGTAGTTTAATTCACAACATTGCTTACATATAATCTTTCTAAAAAAAGAATATGAATAGATAAGTGATTTACTTTTCAAAATGACTGTCTTGTGATATTCTTATAAATAAAATAAATCAGATATTCTAGAGATACATTACATATTGACCTTATGCCTTTTTAAATGATTGACACCAAGAAACATTTTATCTAAGATGTTATGCAGCCATCATGTAATTATTTTTGCTAAAGCAGACCACAAAGGCATCAGCAAACAGGATGAATCATTTAAACGAAAGCACTGACTGTGGAAGAGAGGTGTGCTAAATTTTCAGAGATGTAAGATTAACAAACATAGAGCTGAAAAAAGTAAATTGAAAGGAAAGATAATACCACCATGTTTCAGTGTTTGACAATGCTTTCACTTTTGCAGACATAATACAACAACAACAACATTTATTTATATAGCACATTTTCATACAAAAAGTAGCTCAAAGTGCTTTACATAATGAAGAAAAGAAGAATAAAAGACAAATAAGAAATTAAAATAAGACAACATTAGTTAACATAGAAAGGAGTAAGGTCCGATGGCCAGGGTGGACAGAAAAAACAAAAAAAAACTCCAGAAGGCTGGAGAAAAAAATAAAATCTGTAGGGGTTCCAGGCCACGAGACCGCCCAGTCCCCTTTGGGCATTCTACCTAACATAAATGAAATAGTCCTCTTTGTAGTTAGGGTTCTCACGGAGTCACTTGATGCTGATGGTTATACAGACTTCTGGCTTTTAATCCATCCATCATTGTTGGAACATCATGGTGCTTTGGGTAGATGGTGGTGGCACAAGCCACCACCAATAGGACACCGGAAAAGAAAACAGAAGAGAGAGTAGGGGTTAGTACAAATTTTGAATGAATAGTTATTATAATGAATTGGATATACAGAGTGTCAGGATTAAATTACAGTGAAGTTATGAGAAGGCCATGTTAAAGTAATGTGTTTTCAGTAGTTTTTTAAAGTGCTCCACTGTATTAGCCTGGCGAATTCCTACTGGCAGGCTATTCCAGATTTTAGGTGCATAACAGCAGAAGGCCGCCTCGCCACTTCTTTTAAGTTTTGCTCTTGGAATTCTAAGGAGACACTCAGTTGAGGATCTGAGGTTGCGATTTGGAATATAAGGTGTTAGACATTCCGATATATAAGACGGGGCGAGATTATTTAAAGCTTTATAAACCATAAGCAGAATTTTAAAGTCAATTCTGAATGACACAGGTAACCAGTGTAATAGTTTCCTGTCATAAATTGGACATAAGCCATCAGTCCACAAGTATATGTACAGTATGTAATTACGATTTTGCTCTTCTACTAGTTAAGATTATGCCTGTCATTAAAGATATACAGTACTGTCTTTTTTATTAATATTAAAAATAGTCAGAAAATATTTTACAAAAACAAGATGGTATTCTGGTACCTTTTTTTGTGTTGTTTTCTGTGGCTTATCAGAATAACCCACCAAAACACATTATGTATGTTTCAATTAAGAAAACATTTCTTAGTCACACTTGATTTATCTTTAAATATTAGTCATCAAAATGAAGTATTTGAACTCAAAATGTTATCTGTCTTTTAAAAAGAAAAAAATATATTTACTTTAGGAGAAGTGTAGAAAGTGTAAAAAAACTAAATTTAATGTTAGCTTTTAACTGTTATTATTATTATTTTTATTATTATGAACACAATTTGTATCTATTCAAGCAAAAGCATAACTAGACCTGTATTTCTGAATTTTCTGGTTTGAGGAACGAAGTTGGAGAAGGGTGATTTGACTCAGTACATGTTTTTGCAGGAAAAATTAAACTCAAGAATTGTTACTTGAATATAGACTAATTGTGAATAGGTTAATTTAGTCATTCATATGACACAAGGTAAAAGAGACCAGTAACTATTGGTAAGCTTGATGTCAAAGCCAGACCAAGTCAACTGAGTAATCAGGAACTTCCACTGCACTCCATCCATCCATCCATCCATTGTCCAACCCGCTGAATCCGAACACAGGGTCACGGGGGTCTGCTGGAGCCAATCCCAGCCAACACAGGGCACAAGGCAGGGAACCAATCCTGGGCAGGGTGCCAACCCACCGCAGGACACACACAAACACACCCACACACCAAGCACACACTAGGGCCAATTTAGAATCGCCAATCCACCTAACCTGCATGTCTTTGGACTGTGGGAGGAAACCGGAGCGCCCGGAGGAAACCCATGCAGACACAGGGAGAACATGCAAACTCCACGCAGGGAGGACCCGGGAAGTGAACCCGGGTCCCCAGATCTCCCAACTGCGAGGCAGCAGCGCTACCCACTGCGCCACCGTGCCGCCCCCACTGCACTCCACTTCCAAGTATTCCATTGCTGAAAGAAAACATAAAAGAAACAAACTTCAGACTTCCAACAAACTCTACAGAGTAAAGCAAGGACTCATCTTCTGTCTGATGAACAGCTTACAAGTCTGCACCTGTCACTTGATACCCTGTGGCAGGATGGGCCTCAGTTCTCTGAAAGGCAATTTTTGTTTTTCTTTGAGTGTCCTACATACAGAAGCAAGTTCCTGCTATCGCATTACAAAAAGATGATCCTTTCTCAGCTGCTACCAATGCTCCAGCCACTGCTACTGCTTTTCTGTTGGTGCAGAGCTACAGGAACATTTAAAGTGGCACAGTCCAAAGCAAGTATAGGATCCATGGCAGCAGTCTGAAGTTTTTGTCGAAAGATTGTGTTAACTGTCTTTTTTGCCTGTCTTGGAGACAAAATTGAAAAAAAAAAAAAAAACTTTCCCCATGACAAGAATCGCGATATTCCAAACAACACTGATGACAGAAAGGTACATCTTAATTGTATTATATTAAGTCGTACATACATGGCAAATATCAAAAAATAAGTTTATTTTTCAATCGTGTGGGTCACAAATTTCACACAAATAAGACTGTGGCATTCTAGGTCAGTAGTAACCACTGTGTGATATATAGATAACTTTCCCACACATTTGCAACAGTCTCAAAAATATAAACAGACAATCACAAAGCAGCTCGTTCTCAACTGTTTGCTAAAATTAATATCTGACCATTTACAGTCCCTTGTTGTCTGCAGGTGATTTATATTTGATGATTACAACGCCAACAGGAAAAAACACCATGGAGACATATGGAAGGCTGTATGTCAGAGCACACAGCAGACCACTTATGCAGAAGACAGCATCACAACTCACAAGATTCTTCATGTGAGAAGTCATGTGACTTTCAGTTATAATCAGTTATCAGTCAGTTATAATCATCAACATTAAAAAAAATAAACATTTGAAATACATCAGTCTGTGTGTAATGAATGAATCTAATATACAAGTTTCACTTTTTGAATGGAATTCCTGAAATAAATCAACTTTGTCATGATATTCTAATTTTATAACCAGCACCTGTATTTACCTCATCAGTATGTCAGTTGTGTAATTTTTGGCCAATGCTATGCTAGGACAAATGATGTAAAAAATGTCCAGTTATCCAGTTTTATGTTCAAAACAGGCAAAACACATACTTTTTTACTAAAATATTTTTAAATACTTCCATTTGGAATAAAAAGCGTACTTCATAAGCATGAAACCAAAGCCTCATGAGATTGACTTGTTTTTAATTGAAGAAAAGGACTTTTGACTAATGAATGAGGGGAAATATGGGTTTTCAATTCAAAGGGTGACTCCCAATGGGGGCTTCAGCTTCCTGTCTGTGATGTTCTTGGATTTCCTGAATGGGAATAAACAAGTTTAATAATATATAGACAAATAAATGGTTGAAAGAAAATAATCTCTGTAGACATAACAAAATTTGGATACTGGTTTCATCATAGAATGTTGCTTTGTACTGTCAGTACAATTGACATATATTTTTTTCATCATTCTGTCTGTTTTTTCTTACTTGGAGAAATGCTGAATAAGGGTTTTGCATTTTTAAGTGATGAATTGTGAAATCCCAAACAGTTTGACGTAGTTTACTTTATACCTCAATCACAATGTTTTCATCTAACAGAAACATGGAGGCCTGTGGAGCATTGGAGGCAGAAAGATGAGGAAATTACAAATTACCTAATAAAAATGGAGGGAAAAGGATGGGTGGTGTGATGTCTTGTAATATACTGGGGAAATTATTAAAGAGATTTTGGGGTAATAGCATATTTTTTGGTATAACAGAGAAGTTTTTCAAGTTATATTTTCTTTTCGGATTAGGAAGCAGACCATAACTGATTACAGCTTGAGTAAAATTAATGCACCATAGGAATTTTCACATAGATTTGAATAACATGGCTGAAGAAACGTAGAAAATGGTAATTTTTGAGATGAATTTCCCTATACATGTTCATTTGAGAAAATTAAATAAACAATGTATACATTTCACATCTTGTTCAATACTGAAATTTTATATTTATTATTTTTCTTATTTTGTATATTCTTAATGTTGTGATATTGAACTACATATATCAACAATAAATAAATGTTTTTTACTTTGATCCATATTCCTTGAAACAATTGATTCAAGTAACATGACAGCATTTCTTACTAGTTAATAACGTGTTTATTACTATAGCACTCTAACTGGCTACAGTTAAAGATCAATTGTATGTGTAGACTTTTCTTTTTTGTTTACATGAAGACTATTTCTGCTTTACTAAAAGCAGTTCTCACCTTAATCTAAACCTACTTATGCTTTAGTCTCAGATAATTTTGTCATATTTTTATTTTGCAAGAAAATGTGACTCTTGAGTATTAGCTTTTGTCTTGAGTCAAAGTCTTTCAAATAGATAAGGCTGGTTAATAGACAATAAATATTTTTATTAGGTAACAATATATTCTGGTGTTCTTTAAGACAAGACAACAGTTAAGAGGCTAATAACAGTAGATCCCTTACACAGCTTATGTATTTGAAGCAGTAATGGCACCAATATTTCAGTACAGGGTGAGTCTACATTTTTCACAAGTAAGCCAAATGTTGTTTTTATTATTGTTAACTATATAGTCTTTATATACAGTACAGACATACTCTATAATGCATTGCGTAAATTGTATTTTGCTCAGCAAAGTTAACCCTACAACTCTACCAACATTCATTTTTCACTAGTTGAGTTGAGGCCAAAGAGCTAAAAACCAAACAGAAACAGACAGAATCAGCTACATGCCACAAGCCACTTTACAGCCCCTTTTCACATCTGTGGTGGAGAAAGAGAGCAAATGAGTGCACATCCAAAGAGCAAGAATGGAATAAAGAAGAAGCCATCCTGTAAGCAAGTTAATACATATTGTACTTTTGAAACCACACCTCCCAAAGTTTAAGCATCAACCAACAATACTGCCTATTTTGCAAAATACCACGTCTTTTAATATGCTGTAATCAAGCTATGCACCTTAACTTCTAAAACATAGTCCACAAAGCTGCTCGTCTTACTGTCTAAAATGGAACATGGAGATTTTATGCAATTGATTTGGTGGCTTATCTGTATTAGACAAATCTATGGCCTTGGCCAATCCTTCAACCACCAGTGAACCCAGAAAATTCAAACTGGGTTTGCCTGGAAACAACTGGGTGGGCAAACAACATGGGGAGCAAGGACATGGAGCATCTCGCTTTACTGACATTAGAACAGAGCATTAGAACAATCTAGATGAGAACAGGCCATTCAGCCCAACATAGCTCGCCAATCCTATCCACTTAATTCTTCCAGAATAACATCAAGTCAAGTTCTGAAGGTCCATAAAGTCATACTGCCTACCATACTACTTGGTAACTTATTTCATGTGTCTATGGTTCTCTGTACAATTAAAAACATTTTAATGTTTGTGTAAAATTTATCCTAAATAAGTTTGCAACTGTGTCCCTTTGGTCTCAATCCACTGTTGTAATTCCATTCCTAATTTTAAACACTTAATCATGTCACCTCTTAATCTGCTTTTGCTTAAACTGGAAAGGCTCAGCTCTTTTAATATTTCCTCATAATTTATCTCCTATAACCCTGCAAACAGCTTAGTGGCTCTTCTCTAGAAATTTTATAGCACTGCTATGTCCTTTTTGCAGCCTTTTGACCATTAAATTAAGGTCCTTCTCCTTGAAGTTTAGAGTGGCTTGGTTTATTGATGTCTGAACTGAGGTCTGGAAGGGGTCCCCCTTTGAAGTGAGCCAGTAAAATAATTGACAATTGATGATTTATATAAATCAAATAAAAATGATAGGGAGGGGCCTAGCTAGCTTCAGAATACTCCTACTTTCAACATTGGCCAACTGAGTTTTCGTGCACCTTTCAGCACGCTCAGTAACAGCGTTGCTAGCAATGTTGTTTTCGCTTGGCACTGGAGCTTTACTGAAATTTTCTATGCAAATTCAGACTTTGGAATGCTTTGAAGTTCTGTTTGTTACCTGGCAGTCTGACAATGGGACAGTCTGCATTAAGAGGAACACCCACCCAAGAAACTGATGCAGGAGTGGGAACTACTGGATGCACTGGAGCTCTCAGTCAGGGGCCCTAAAGATTCAAGCAGCAGAAAAGACTGTGATAAATTGGCTGCCCATAAGCACGGCCCACAAGCATCCCAGTGTGTTTTAAAAGGAGACAAGTCAAGATAAGGCACAGCTTATTGTGGTGCTTATGTGCATATTTGTTGTTTTGGTTGCATTTCTGGCCTGTAACCATGTGGGAGTTTTCATAGTTTGTCTGTTGTAAAGTAAAACAATAAATATACATAGTTGTCTAAGGGCTCAACCTGTTCCTTCTACAAGCTGCATGTAAGTGTTGTGGTCTGCAGGGTACGCAGCAGCTCCCCAAACCTGAAACACACAGAAGCAGACACAAGTTCTTTCACACACATGCCTTTTATTTTGGTGTAAGAAATGCTTTCCAGGTTTCCCACACAGTAAGCACAGTACAAAAGCACAGCAACACACATGGCACTTGTCAACTTTTCTCTATCTCTTCCTCTCTCTGTCTCCTCCGCCTCCACTTCTGCTGGCAAGCTTTGTCCTCTTCCTCCAGACTCATGCTCTTTGAATGAAGTGAGGCGTTTGCTGCACCCTAGAGCACTTCAGATGGCCCATCAGCATGATCTGGAAGTACTCCCGAGTGTGGCGGAACCCCGACATAGTAGAGCTCTACAGCTCCTGTAGCACCCACGGAACCCAACAGAACTGTCACGAACTCCAGCTCACATGAAGCCCTGTGGGATTCCGAGGCACTGCTTTAATACTGGGGGGTTGCCATCTAGCGCTCTGGGGAAGGTAGTGTCCTGTGCATGCTCTCTCCCCGAGTCCATCCACTATAGAGGTGTCGCGGCCAGGTAAGGGCCCCAGCCATTTGTCATCGTGTGTATATGTTAGTCTCTCCCATCTTGGTGTGCTTTACAATATTTTAGTCATGTCAGGTATATATTAAAAGGCACGTATGCAATATAGACTTTAATTAATGCAATATAGACTTCAATTTAGTTTGTAAAAAAATAATAAACTAAATTACAAAACAAGGTGGGCAGTGAGTAAAGTGGGTGTGATTAGGCCCAATACTGGCACCGTGCCTAATTTGAAACAAAATATATTCTGGCCCCAATATATTATTATTATGGAAAGAGTTTAGGAACCCTCATGAGTTAAACAACTTTAGACAATGAAAAGAGAACTATACACAAGAATCAAGTAATTTTCTGCATATAGCCAGCAGTAAAAATGAGTTTTATAGATGAAACACTACCTGATGAAGATTTGTGTTTATTCCTAAAGTATAACTGACATTACTGTAAACAGGTTACTACCAAATTTAGTTGCTGCCTCCAGATGCCCTTTTTGAGGCTTTATACCTTTCATAATATTTTTGTACAAGAGCCTTAGAGGACCGGAGTCAATCTGAATTTTTACTATTTACTGTTTGGTGGCTATTCTGTATACAAGCTTGTTACTTTATGATGATGAGGCACATAAACTGTCACAAATTTTGAAATTGTATGATTATATAATTGACAGTTTGAAGTCACTCATAATGCCAGGATTCAGGATATCATAAATAACATTCAAAGTGCTTGGTGCCTTCATTATTATTTCCATTTATTTTACATGTCACAGGTCACACATGTTGATGTCACATTTATGATCTAAAGAAGAGATGTCATGGATATAATAATTTCCTAAAGGCTAAAGGCTTTCTACTAAAGGCTTATATCTGAAAAGATTACCGTATTTTTTGCTCCATAAGACGCACCTGACCATTAGACGCACCTAGGTTTAGAGGAGGAAAACAAGAAAAAAAATATTCTGAACCAAATGGTGTAATAATATGTTTAATAAAATATAGCAGAATAATACTTCAACCATGTAAATTCAACAGCGGTATTAAGAAACATCATCACTGTCATTAACAAATAAGGAGAGACTTTAAGGTTCAAGCACTCTTCTAGTTTTATGGAAACCCCAAGAACTCCTCATCGCTAGTGTCAGAATTTCTGAAGCTCAGTTGCTCACAATCACTTTGCAGGAGCACGTACCTATCATCACGCACGTTTGGACCAATGCTCCCTGAAATTATATCGCCAGTCTAGTCCCATCTATATTTGTAATGCCACAACGCCCTTCATCTCATGTTTTGTTGTGGGTTTCCAGTTTGAAAAACGAGAATGCGGTGCAAGCACAGCCCTTGATTCAAAAAATTGCTCTGCATACCTGTTTGTCTCGTCTGACAGTAGCTGAAAGGCAGCTTCAGGAAAAAACAGCCTGAAGTAGTCCAGCGGCTGGTAATCTGTCGAGTCCAACAGCAAGACATACTGTCTTGTGAAGTCCGGTAGCCAGTTTGGCTCCCATGGATCAATGTCTGGGTATTCCTCTCACATGAACCTTTCCATAGGTGCGTCGGCTGCATGAATGCACTCAGCTGGGGCCTCACTCTCTTGTTCGATCTCCTGATCACTCTCAACAAAAGTCAGACTCAGTGATAATGCGCAAAACATTTGTTTTCTGCACTCGCTTCGCTCCCTCGTGAGATGTCGATGCCATCTTGCCTTTGTTTACATTTCGCAACTTACACACACGCAAGGATTAGATGCCGAGTCAATGAGTCTAACATTCCTCCAAGCATAGAGGGAATGCCTGTAACGTAACAGTGAGTTTTGTCGCCCTCTACCCCTGGATGTCGACTTTTGTCCGTTAATACACATCATGGTCTATGACGCAATAATAGCTTCTTTTGGGGAAAAAAAAGTGCGTCTTATGGTGCGAAAAATACGGTACTTACTGTACATTTTATCATTGCTCCAATCACTTACAGTTTAGTTTGCTTTTTTGGATTAGTGAAAAAAAACCATTTCAAACTGACTTATGACCATATGGCATTTTATTTAATGATGTTTAAATCTTTTGTCTTTCATCTTTGCTACCTAGATATTCTTTCTATATGTGTTGTGTTGTAGTGAATTATTTATAAATAGACTGTCAAAAAGAAGATAAATCCTATGTAATAAATACAAAAGAACCTCTTAATATTTGTAACACATCATTCATGTTTACTGTATATCGTAAACCTTAATCATTTTTTTAATGCTTTATTATCTTAGCATTATGTGGTTGTGTGTTGGTGGATGTCATCAGGTGTAACCATTTCAGAGTGAGATGCTGTTACTGTACATCATGTCTTGTCATAGGGGCCATTTTATTTAAGAGGTAGCCCCATGTTCATAAAATGACTAAATTATGTTTCTAATAGAAGACACTTTTCTAGTATGAGAAAACTAGTTTATTATGCAATTTTTTTTGATGTTTGAACTTTTTGGTTTTAACTTGTTTTGTCCCTGAGAATGAGTCAATTTTTTTCTTTTTCATTTGTAGCGATTGTAAAGTCCTGACTTCTCTCTTTCCCTGTCCTTTGAAAGAAATTGAAGGCTTACTCACAAACACTAATCAACAACCTTTTTAAATCTTATTCCCTTATGGAAAAATCTAATCAGTTGTGACAACACCTTCCAGAATATAAATTAATATGTGACTGAAAAAAGTTAGGCTCTAGTGGAAAGTTGCATATCTATTCTAAATCTTGCCACTATGCTTAAAAATGTACACACAATTTTTGGAGAAAGAAAATTTCTGAACAAAAATGCATAACTTTCACTACAAGATATGATTATGTAAATAATTTTTACTTTTTTTCCAGCATGTCAAACAATTACATCACTTTGCTAAAAAAATAGTAGAAAACAAATAGGCTTAATGACTTTTAGGTACTAGTCATGGAAACTCTTTCTGTTAAACTGTCATGATGCCAAAAACCTAAATTAGCAGCTAAACTAAGTTATAGATATGACTCAAAAAAACTAGCACTAATTTAAATAAATTGTAACAGTGTGAATGTTGGGCAATGTACTTAATTGTTAAAAATAAAACAAAACAATTAGTTAAAGATTCAAAGTCCAAATCTAGTTTAAAAGATTCATGTTTTCTTGGATGAGTTTCATATTCATTTTGGTAGTGAGTACTAATTCAAGTGCATGATTGAAACATTTAGGCAATGGCAAACTAAAAGACAGATTTAATATGTAATATCTCAAAATGAAACCTGTTTTTCAGTTAGAAATGAACCTTGCTGATTTCTTCCAAAGAATGACATATGTTTCTTCTAAAGCACAGCAATTCAATAAAAGTTTACTATTTCCTTTAGAGCACATCATTTTTCTGATTCTCAAAGGATTGTTTTATCTTTTTCTTTGGCTGCAGCTACACACATTTTTTTTATATTAGTTGAGCTATTTCCTTTATAACTTCAGTTTGACATTCATATTGAATTTTGTGGGTCAATATACTTTGTAGTGAAGCTTTAGATCTTTCCATGTAAAACACACAAACAGACATCTGGGTCATCTCTTAACGTTGTTTTAATTATTGTGCCATTTTGGAGATGCCAATTTAAATTGTTTCTTACGTTAGCTGATTTAAACTGAATTGAATGTTTTTATTTTAAACCTAAAAATAAAATAAAATAAAATGCCTTCTTAGATAAATGCATTACAATTCATACTAAGTCTCATTTTCTTTTAAATAGTTTTCTTTTCAGGGATTACATTGTGCACACCATTCTTCTGATTTTAAATGACACAAATAGCTAAATGTGAAAAAAGAGCGCCTTATTTTTCAATCGAGTTTAAATGTGGTCCATGCCCCAGATAAATGCCTGTTTTGTTAATTTTCATATATTTAATAAAGGATTCTATCTCTCTATGCCAGGCAAAAATTTAAGACATTTTTATTATGATCATTCACAAACATTGATTTTGTTCCAGGAAAAATGCTTTACATTTGCCAAAAGTTATTTACAAAGAGCTTTTTGAACACCTCAGCTCCTCAGATATGTAAGTACAATAACTTCCAATCTTTTTAATGATTGTATTCAGTACCCTGTGTGCTTTATAAAATACTGAAACTGAATATCATCAGTAAGGACCATCCAAAAAGTATTTTACAGGACAATATTAACAGGAGAATGTCCATTAACAGTATCAGCTTCATTTTAGAAAGGAATGAATCACAAAATGCAACATATTTATTTCTGCATTTGGATATAGTTGAGGGAGATATATATTGTTGGAGGAATTAATAATGATTTAGTTGTAGTTTATTTTAATTTGAGTCCAGCTCCTTATGAAGACTAGGTAGGAGTGTCTATAAAATAAAATACAATGCTATTTTTATGTTTGTATAGTGCTCTTCAATGAGTGCAAAAGCCAAGGGCTGTGAACAAATTCTCAGGTAAATTACAAGCATATACTAATTACAAAATACAAAATAAGTACACATAAAGATACAGATTTGTTAGAACACACAGAAAACATAGTAGAAACTAATTAACAGAGATGGAAGCCAACAATATCTGTCCATTAATCAATTCATGAACTATGGCCCGTTGTCAAAAGAGGAGGTGAAAATTGTAAAAGAGAAGGTCAAAAACAAAGTCAGAGTCCTGGAAACTGTGGCCAACAGTCTACCTATCCTCTCATGGGCATACTGTAGTAGAGTCTGTGCTGTGCCATCCAATCTAGTGAGAGAATTTTCCTGTCCGATGATTTCAATGCTCCTTTAACTGAGATGGCTTTTCCATATGCCAGAGAGCAGCCTGGCAGTAGAGCAGTACATTCAGATACAGAGAAAAGAAACAGAATAGAGGAGGGTCAGTAAAGGTTTTATAAATACTGTATTACTTATATTTCTGTACAAATGACTAACAAACAGAGATGCAGTATGTAGAGGTAATCAGTAACGGTAGTCAGGCTAAAGTAGTAACTCTTCAGCCTAGATTTTAAAGCTAACACTGAAGGGGCATCTCTTCTATTAGCAGGCAAATCATTCCACAGCCTCTGGGCTCTGTAGCTAAAAGCTCGATCTCCCACTGTTATTTTTTTAAATTCTTGGAATCTTAAGTAGAGCAGCATTAAAATGCATTCTGGTTTGTAAGCAGTGATACTTTCAGATCAGTAAGCAGGGCCTTGGTCATTTAAGGCTTTATACCACAGGTGTCGAACTATGGTCCTCGAGGGCCGCAGTGGCTGTATGTTTTCATTCTAACCATCTTCTTCATTATTGAGCCTCTTTTACTGCTAATTAAATTCTTTTGCTTTAGTTTTAATTAACTTGACTCAGGCCCCTTAATTGTTTCTTTTTCCTTAATTAGTAGCCAAACAATAATGAGACATCAAACAAGCCACCATTTGACAGAAAAAACAGAAAAATCAACAGATTTGGAAATGTCTGCTGTGGCAGAATGAGAGCAGCAACAAGCCATTGAATTAAATAAGGGGCCTAATTAACAGCAAGAATCAGCTTCTCATTAAGAGACTGGTTGGAGTGAAATTGGTTGGAGTTTGAAATCCCAGTTTAGCTGGTCATCTGTTGGCTCGTTTCACGTCTCATTTCTGTTTGGCTGCCATTTAATGAAGAAACAAATCAATTCAGAGGACTGAATCCTTAAAAACAGGGCTATTGAAATGAAGGGAAAAGGAGTTAATTAGCAGTGAAAACTACTCACTGATTAGGAAAAGGGTTAGAATGAAAACCTGCAGCCACTGCGGCCCTCCAGGCCCGGAGTTCGACACCCCTGCTTTATACAGTACTGAATGCTTTATACACAATACTGAGCCTTGCAGGACACCATGTTTAACTTCTGAGAATAATGATGGAGTACTGTCAGTTCATTTGTGTACATACTGGAATTTTTTTATAAATAAGAACTAAACCAGGCAAGCACAGTGCCTGTGAACTCAATATAATTTCCCAGCCTGTGTAGTAAAATAAACTAAAATGGTCAATGGCATCAGATCCTGCACTTTAATCTAACCACATAACTATTGTGGAAGTTCCTTCATTAGAGGATATTACAATGTTGTTTACAACACGGGTAAGTTCCATTTCTATAAATGGAATTCTGGAATTTCTCTTCTACTTTATGATAAATTATGTAAGGTGAGATTGAAGCTGAGTGTTTTCATGTATTTTTGTGGAAAAGGGTAAATTTGAAATGAGTCTAAAATTATTAAGCACAGGAAATGGTCTGATAACTGACACTTTTAGATAACATTAGAACAGTCTGAATGGGAACAGGCCATTCAGCCCAGCAAAACTCATCAGCCCTATCTACTTAATTCTTCCAAAATAACAAGTACAGCATAACATTTGAAGGTCCCTTAAGTCCTACTGTCTACCGCACTACTTGGCAACTTATTCCATGTGTCTGTGGTTCTCTGTGTGAAAAAAAAAACTCATTAATGTTTGTGGAAAATTTACCTTTAAGAACTTTCCAACAGTGTTCCCATTTTCTTGATGAGCTCATGTTAAAGTTCCAGTCTTGATCCACTTTACTAATTCCCTTCATTTTTATCACCTCTTAATGCCCCTTTGCTTAAACTGAAAAGGCTCAGCTCTTTTAATCTTTCCTCATAACTCATCCTCTATAGCAGTGGAATCAGCCTAGTTTCTCTTCTCTGGACTTTTTCTAGTGCTGCTATGTCCTTTTTGTAGCCTGGAAACCAGACTTCACCAGTTTGTTATAAAGCTTCTGCATAACTTCTGCATAAAGCTTCAGCATAACCTCCTTGGACTTGTACTCCACACATCGGGCCATTTAACCTAACATTCTGTTATCCTTCTTAATGGCTTCTGAACACTGTCTGCAAGTTGATGGTGACAAGTCCACTATGACTTCTAAATCCTTCTCATAAGTTGCATTTTCAATTTTAAGACCTCCCATTGTGTATTAAATTCTAACATATTTGCTTCCCACATGCATGAGGAACTTCATTATTCAGTAATGAACTATTGATATACTAAGAATGATTGCTGCCAGAACATGCATTGGCTTTTTAACTTTTTTTTGGGAATGAGTCTAAAGAACAAGTAGTGGGTTTCATTTTGAAAATTAAAGTTATGCCTTTCTTTTCTGTTACCAAATTAAAATTATTAAAGTGGTGTGTCCGAGACACAACAGGGTTTGCTAATCCAGTATTAAGTTTGCACTGTAAGCCTAAGATCATATACTGTCAATTTTCTCATTAAAGAAGATTCATAAAGTCTGCAGTGCTAATGTCTCTAGGTATTTTGCATTGCAGTTCAGAATTACCATTTGTTAGATTAGCCACTGTTCTGAACAGTACATGAGGTTTATTACTGTTGTTATCAATAAATCTAAAATAGAAATCTGAGTGGACTATAAAGATAGCTTTTTAAAACTTTTTCAACACTCTCTGTTCATACAATTTGGAAGACCTGCAGCTTTGTTGCCCTCCTTCTACGCTCTAGTTTTTAAGTATTCTAATTTAGAAGATTTAGTATTAAATCAGGGCAAGCAATGATGTGAAGAGGTCTGAATCTTTTGCATACCTTATTACAGTGGTGAGTTGAACCCCTAAACAAGCCACACAACATGAAATAACACAATTTTAAATGAAGGCTTGCAGAATAATTAAATAGTATACAGATGGGAGTATCCATGGAGCTTCCCAATACAGATGAAACTTGACAAAGTAATAAAAATTGGTTATTGTCCAAATAATAATTCAGAAAGGTAATAAACAGAGGGAGAGTACTAATTAAACAAAGTACATTCTCCCTGGACCATCCTTCCTGGGGTTTTCCCCTGTCCCTGGCTCACTAGTCCACTAGACTATCGCAATTAAACACTTCTGTTCACACACCCTCTGACTCTCTCCTATCAGTTGAGTATTTGTTCCTAATAACCCCACTAGCTCCACTCCCAAGCCCTGATAAAAAGGCTGCTTTTGTATATCCTTATCTTGAGGTCACTTCTGACCATGCCCCACAATTAATTCTGGGATAGAAAAACTCAATTTTCACTGTAGGGACACCAGGCTGTATCAATGTGTAGTGTCTGAACTTCAAGATCTTCTGTTGCTTTTAAACAGCCAGATCTATAAAGAACCATACAGTTCAACTCTTTCTAGTTCATGGGTGTGTGCTTCTATTTCAAGGGCTGAGACTGGCCTCATGGAAGTGCCCAACTATAAGAGGGCAGGATGGTCCTATTTTTTACCTTGGGACAAGGTTCTGCCCCCTTTTAATCAAGAAGTCTTGAAACACCCTGCAACCCTTTGTGGCCATGTTCTATTTCTTTTTGACAAGGCATAGGCATCCCTGTCAACTACTGGAACATTGGCCCGAGCAACTTGGAAAAAACATTGTATGCATCCACTCTAGCTAACACGTACTTATCTTTATGTAGGTATCCCTTCCTACTTGTATTATCCTTCTAGTCCACCTTACACACAAAATGCAAACATCCCTGTCACCCCACGGGAGAAAGACTTTCCGAGACTAAGGTCATAAAGCTTATGAAACTGTTTCTGGACAAAAGCAAAACTATAACAACAGTTGTGTGGAGCTTCCACTTGCACATTAAGTCACTTCAGTACACATGTAATATGTGAGCATGCCCATGTCAATCAAACACAGGAATCTCTGCAGTTTACTTGTGACTTTACATTGTAGGAAGATACGTAAATAAATCAAGGTAAATAACATTCGATCTGACTTTTATATAAGTAACATATAAATGTTTTTATATAAAGGCCATCACAAAACATAATCACAAACTAGACTTTGCACGATACCTTAGCGAGCTCTGTAAACAGTGCTTTTTCTTTGAAGGACAGATGTGGGGCAGACTGACTGGCAGGATGACGCCGGACCTCTTGCTGCATCCAAACGGTGCCATCTTTCGCCTTTACACCTGGTGCAGCTGCGTTGTTCTTATATGTGAGTGGACATTTCTTGCGGGGAGGGGAGGTCTTCTGTTCTCTTTCTCCAATGTAGAACCCTCTTCCTCATCTGAGTTCACCTGTTATAGCACGCATTTATTTGAAAACTAAGTGTCGGATCTGGGCAAGCGTGAACGCAACTGAGAGAATAAGACTGAATAAAAAAAACGCTAACCTTTACCGTAGTACCGTACATTTACACCGGCTGTTACAGACTCAAATCAAATGTATGTTCTTATTGTTTAATAGTAACAATAAGAGCAGCTTACTACTCAAAACGTTTATTTTTTGACATGGCAAGGCTCGAACCTGCAACCTCTTGATTACAAGTCAGTAGTTCTTACCGCTGTACTACCAAAGCAGTCATAACAATGAAGTTCCCTAACCTGATTTCTTTTTCTTCAGTTAGAGGCTTGAATAAAAGCGCACTTGTTTTGTTATACTTGTACCTTTTGTGAAAGTGCTTATTTGACATTCAAACTTCAGTCTTCACACATTGTACACTTCATGTCAACATTTTGTTGTTAGAACTAAAACATGAAAAAAGTTTGTCTTTTAGGTATTTGTTCAACTTTTCTGTCATGCTACACTTACATAGAGTTTTGTAGACACAGAACACACGTGAAATACATGAATTCCTAATAACGATATATTATTTACACTATACAGCTCCTGGTATCTCACTCCCAGATAAATAAGGCTTGAGCTGGGAGAGCTTTTTGCCGTTTCTTCACCGGTGGGAGGATGGGATAGTAGGCTGCTTGTTGCTTGTGATTATTGACACATTTACAAAACAAAAGACGCTGATGGAGAGGTGTGAATGGATTTAAGATGGGCCGGGTTTATGAGTTTTTTCATAGGCTTTGGTAATTCTAGTGTTAAGTGAGACGTTTTAAAATTTAAAAATTAATAGACCTCTTCAGGCTAAGATTCATTAAGCAACAAAGGAGAACAATGTATAGGCAAGATCTTTGGATAAGGTATTAACAGCATGATCCCTGCTGTTTCTCCACATATAAATTGTGTAACTGTTAGACCCATGGGGAAATTAGGCCTCACTCCTCAATATGGCCCCTCACATGGAAGATTAGACTATAGTAGCCCTGTGCAAATTCAGATGCTGTGGGTAGATTCTGAATGGCCAAGGGTCATCTTGTGAAAGGAATCCTACCTCACACGAGTTGTCAACCTATTAGTAAAAATTATTTATGTTTAATCTACATAAGGAGCCACATCTCTCTACATTTTAGAAAATAAAGAAACACAGTGTTTGCTGCTTCCACAGTGTTGTTCCTCTAGGTCTCGCAAAATTTTCCAAAAGAGCTCTCTTGCAAATATTCCAGACCCTGTTAAGAACATATTTTCTTCAAATATTTTTTTTCCATTTGGTATTTATGAACTATATGGATTGTTTATTAATTGGAATATTTGCCATTATTCATCTCTGCAAGTATGTTTGTTATTTTTGTTTTGTTTTTATTTGACTAGCAATTTTGATTTTATCAGTGATGCTGCCATTTTGTGGTTTTGTAACCATAAAAAAAATGTCTGGTTAGGGGTGTGGCATCCGAGTTTATGTGTCGTCATCTCCTCTATAGCATTTGAAAATTGTGGACGCAAATAACTTATTGCATGATTTAGGTGAGGGCTTTGATTACAAGTTCTTGCTTATTTTTTAAGGGAATAAATAAAGAAAAAACAGCTTTGTTTTCATTTAAAGATCAGCTTTCATCTCCTTATCCTCATTACCTGCATCATCATATTGTCATAAATACTGAGACAAAATATGTAATGATACATTATGGTGACCATGTGTATTCACCAATGATTTGTCCTAGATGATTATAAAACAGACTTACATGTCTATATGGTTTCTAACATTTTTACAGTGATGCAGTTGTTGATTTTATACAGCCATCCCATTGCCACCACCTAACCCTGACTGATTATAGCTTTTATTGAGAAGCTTGATATGTGTCTAACTATTGGCAGTCATGAGCACAGTAAACACTCATTTTATTGTCATTGTTTGCATGCTGTTGTTTTCCACAATGTTTTAACATTGTTTATTTCCTTTCTTCAGTCTTTGCTACTACCTCTAAGCACCAGAGTCCTTGGTAGAATTCTTATCCCCATCATGGCCTATGTTGGCCTTCTATCTGTATTGAATTGTATCTGGGTATTCTGACTTCCCTCTCACATCTTGATACTTCCATTTTGACATTCTGCTTTTCTGTCATTGAAAAGAATAGTCCCTGACTTCTAGACTTTTAGTCACTGGAAAGATAAGAAGTAGGTCACTTTTATGATACTATTTTCATTTGAGTGAGATTTAGATCTGCTTTTAATTTATAATGTTATTTCTTTTGTAACATTTTTGTCCATTTAAAGTGCAAGGAACATAAAGATAATTTATGTTCAGATTATATGTATTTTTCTCAAGCCAATAAGGCATATTATAATAAATTATAAAAACTACAGTACATTGCATTCATAGAAAATGATACTAGTACACATGGACAGCCCTAACAGCTAAAGTCATTAAACAATATCTTAAAAAGTAGGTCAGTAAAGGAGCTGTTTTGTTTGTTACTAATGACCCAGTGACCCAGTTTCACGTTATCCAAGACTAAGTCAATAATCATTTGTGATAAAAGCAGAAATTGTGTTTGGCAGGAGTATGGTTCTCAAGTATCATGTTGATTAGAATAATTAGCATTGATACAGATATTGCTCTATTAAATCATTTATGCAGGAGAATTTCAATATATAAAATGTTTAATATCTTTTTTTCTAAATAGATTACTTGTATGGATCAAAAATATTATTTATTCAAAAAAGTAGTTAATGCAGGCATAACCTCTAATTTGTGTCTGTCTGTCTGCATGATTGATCCTAGCTGGACCCTAGAAAGTAAACTTTGCTTATAAAGTTTTTCAGATAATATACTAATCAGAACAATATAACAAGCAGTTTCTCTCTGAGTACAGTAATATCATCAAACACCTTATAGAAAGAGGAAGATTTCACATTTTTGTAATTTTATTATTTTGAGTATTCTTTTACCTTTTCTAAGCAACCCTAGGTTTTCACAGAGATTGTGGAAATCAGTGACCACGTGTTCAGTGCCATGCCCTCTGACAGTATGTTTGGTATACAGTAATCCCTCGCTATATCGCGCTTCGCCTTTCACGGCTTCACTCCTTCGCGGATTTTATATGTAAGCATATTTAAATATATATTGCGGATTTTTTGCTGGTTCGCGGATTTCTGCGGACAATGGGTCTTTTAATTTCTGGTACATGCTTCCTCAGTTGGTTTGCCCAGTTGATTTCATACAAGGGACGCTATTGGCAGATGGCTGAGAAGCTACCCAGCTTACTTCTCTCTCTCTCTTGCGCTGACTTTCTCTGATCCTGACGTAGGGGGATTGAGCAGGGGGGCTGTTCGCACACCTAGACGATACGGACGCTCGTCTAAAAGTGCTGAAAGATTATCTTCACGTTGCTATCTTTTGTGCAGTTGCTTCCTGAAACGACATGCTGCACGGTGCTTCGCATACTTAAAAGCTTGAAGGGCACGTATTGATTTTTGATTGAAAAACAAACTCTGTCTCTCTCTATCTCTCTCTCTCTCTCTCTCTTTGTCTGCTCCTGACGGAGGGGGTGTGAGCTGCCGCCTTCAACAGCTTTGTGCCGCGGTGCTTCGCATATTTAAAAGCCAAACAGCCCTATTGATTTGTTTGCTTTTCTCTCTATCTCTGTGACAGTCACTGCTCCTGACACGCACTCCTTTGAAGAGGAAGATATGTTTGCATTCTTTTAATTGTGAGACGGAACTGTCATCTCTGTCTTGTCATGGAGCACAGTTTAAACTTTTGAAAAAGAGACAAATGTTTGTTTGCAGTGTTTGAATAACGTTCCTGTCTCTCTACAACCTCCTGTGTTTCTGCGCAAATCTGTGACCCAAGCATGACAATATAAAAATAACCATATAAACATATGGTTTCTACTTCGCGGATTTTCTTATTTCGCGGGTGGCTCTGGAACGCAACCCCCGCGATGGAGGAGGGATTACTGTAAATGTAAAAAATTAACAATAAATATTCACCTCAACTGGACAGTACACGTTCCCTGGAAGAAATCTGTGCTGGTTGCCATTTGAGTAAAAATAACAAAGAAACTTGTGAAGTTCTTTCACAAACCTCTTGTTATGTTTTATAGTAATCTTTCATCGGTTAGCTTGTTACAGTGGTTTAGTGAAGAGCCTGTTTATACAAAGTATGGGATTGTTATCAATTGTGTTACATGAATACAATAAAGATAAATAATGTTTTCATTTATAAAAGAAATTTCACAAAAAATATACTGTATTTGTCCAGAGATTAATCAATTTTTCTTTAATACTATCAGCAGTACCCATTGTTGCCTGAATAAGTCATTTAAAGGCAGAAGTATCTAACTTCTAATTAAATTAAATTATTTAGTAAAATAAATGTATTCATTTCAGGGCTCAACATCTGGGAAAAGACAATATCCTTAATACTCACTGTAGTAAAAAGGATAAAGGAACTCCCAGGGTCAAACTTTTACGGTCCAAAATAGTCTAGTTTTTTTTCCTAACAAAGTGGGATATGTGTGCAAAATTTTTGTAAAGATTGGACCCTATAAAACTGTATAAACAACAAACACACACACACACATATAGTGAGCTTTATACATGAGATAGGGCTATTAAAACCATGCACCAGCAGTACAGGGCGGTTACTGAACAAGCGAAACAGAAATACGGTATCAAATTGAAACAATCATAACTGTAATAAAATCAAAACATCTAATATATATAAGAACAGAAATGTTCAGAGCTGATAGAAACTAGGGGAGGCAGGGAAGTACCCAAGTAAAAACCTACACAGGTCCACAGAACAGCACAGGATTTTAATCCAGGAAACTGCTGTTTTTCACTTGATACAAGCAGATTACAACCCTCCGCAGATAAAATTACAAAAGGCATCTACGTTATATGTGCATCAAAGTGATGCTCTACAAGACATTCATCTTGTTTCCCATTTAATTGCTGTGTGAATAGAAATGTAGCAAATTTCACCCTTATATTGCTCTGTAAATGAACACCACTTTTGGTTAATGTAAGTCTCTAACAGTATAAAAGCTCATTGCAATGATTTTGACAAAAATACTCAATACACTATTTATTTAAATAATATTTATCATAAGAGATCTTCAGTTACAAGTGAAAAGTTCATATACAGTACAGTATTGTAAAACTGAAAGAGACTAAGTTACTTACTCCCAGGGAATATGTAGTTTACATTGAGTTGGCACCCCTGTGCTTTGTACTCCTTTACAGAACTGTTTGGTTTGTAATATTCAATTCAGTTGAATTCAGCTTATTTTTGTATAGTGCTCTTCACACTTCAGGCTCAGAGTGCAGCAACAAATTACAGATACAAATACAATTACAGCTTTTCAAATTACTAATTACATAATGAATAACCATAGAGATTAGATTACATAGACTTTATTAATCCATGGAAAAATTTAAATGCATACAGCATCAGAAACATATAAACAAGAATGCAGACTCACAGGAGAGATAATGCATCCAATCAATCAATAAATAAATAAATAAACTTAACATGTACATAGAGTGAAAGCATTGAATTGCCTGATAGTAGTGGGCAGAAAGAGCCCCAGAGGCACTTCTTAGCACATCAAAGTGGAATGAGACTGTGGCTAAAAGTGTTCCAAGATTTTTCATGATAGCATCCCATTTTGCCATCATCCTCTTTTCCACAATAGTTCCCAGTGTGTCCAGGGTTCATCCTGTGATGGAGAAAGCTTTCCTGATAGGTTTGTTCAGGATGCTTCCTCAGGAGACCACAGTGTAGAACACCACACTGGCTATTATGGACTGGTAGAACATTTCCTGCAGCTTTCTGAACACATCAAAGGACCTGAGTCTCCTTAGTACAGACTCTTAGTACACAGTTAGTACAGTCTTCTCTGACCCTTTTTGTACAGAGCCACTGTGTTGTCAGACCAGTCCAGTTTGTTGTTTATGTGAACCCCCAGGTACTTGTACCTCTGCACCACTGAATGGTGACTTGTCTCAGAGGCTTCTTGGCACATCAGAAGTCCACCACTGGTTCTTTTGTCTTGCTGATGTTGAGTTGCTGGTTGTTGTCCCTGCGCCACAAGACAAAGTCCTCCATGACTTTACTGTACTCTGACTCATCTCCATTATTAGTTCGGCCTATCATTTGAAAATTTCTGTAGACAGGAAGCACTAGTCGTGTGCTGGAAGTGTGTTGTGTAGACGGTAAATAGGAAAGGAGACAGGACAGTTCCCTGATGTCCTCTAGTATTGCACACCACCATTTCTGACACACAATCCCTCAGCCTCACAAATTGCTCTCTGCTGGTCTGGTACTCCATGATTTAGGAGATTGTGGAAGCATCAAGATTCAAAGCCTTATGTTTTTTCCCTAGTTGATGAGGCAGAATGGTGTTAAAAATCAAAGAACATTATCTTGACTGTGGCACCAGATTTGCCCAAGTGAGAGTAGGCTCTGTGGAGTATGCAGATGAGAGCATCCTCTATACCTATATGTGCCTGATAGGCACACAACAGAGAATCCAGATGTTCTGAAACCAGGAGTCATATCTGCTTTAAGGCCAGCCACTCAAAGGTCTTCATGATATATGAAGTAAGAGCAACTGTATGAAATCCTTGGCATCACAGGAATGCCCTTTCTTTGGTGCTGGGACCACAAAGGATGTTTACCACAGCTGGGGAACCTCCTACTATTTTAAGGGAAAGAGAGGACAGGTACTGATGGACCCTGCAGAACTGGTTGGCACATGTTTTAACACCCCAGCTCTGATTCCATCCAGCCCTGGTGCCTTGTTTATGCAGAGTTTTCCCAGCTGTCTCCTCACTTGATCAGCAGAAATACACAATCCACAGAGTGGAGGGGGGCTGGCGACCACAGGTATGATGTCATTGTAGGTTGTGCAGGGTGCAGATGGCAGTTGGGATTCCAGAACCTCCTCAGCTTGTACACAGAGGCTAGCAGTTGTTGAGGAACAGCTGGACTAACAAGAATGAGTCAAAGCTGTTGAAGAACTGGTTTGGTTCATTAGCTCTGCTCTTGTTCCTTTCCCCTCCATGTTTTACACCCTGCTTGTAGCCAGTGATAGTCCTCATCCTGTTTCACACTTCCTTTATGTTGTTTTGTTGTAACTAGTGCTTAAGTTTCCTGAACATAAATGAAACCTAACAACATTTGTCCATTGCTATTATCATTGAGCTATAGTAGAATAGTTCACAGTCTTTGGGATTTGATCCTGTATGGAGAGAGTCTAGTGGATTTCTAGTCCAGCTCCATAGCATTTGGGCAACAATGCAGTATTGCTGTGGGTGATTTTGATAGGAGCACTATGTGCAAAAGGAAGGAGTAAAGAGTTTACATTGAGTAAGGAGAAACACTGAGTGATGGAGGAGAGATAATGAGATATCATCTGTGTAATGGAACCATTGCAAGTGTTAATGTCACATGCACACATACACAACAAGGTGAAGAGATTTGAAACTTGTTTCTGCATAAAGGGTGTATTTATGTGGTTTTTGAGCATTCCCCATGGACCTAATGGTGGGGAACTTTAACTTGGTTGTGCTGGAGTCAAGAAATGTCAATGTCAATTTATTTATATACCATATTTTAAAACAACCACCGTTGAGCCAAAGTGCTCTACAAAAGAATAATAGCAATAAACATAATAAAACTAACTCGAAAATGACATTGAATAAAAATGAGTTTTTAGCATACTCTTAAACATAGTCAGAGATGGTGATGTTCTTACGCTAAGAGGTAAGTTGTTCCATAATTTCAGAGAAACACTGGCGGAAGATCAATCACCCCACAGCTTTAACTTAGTGCAAACTAAGTTTTAACTTAACGGAGTGGAAAGCAAGAGCTGGTTGGCAGATCTAAGGGCACAGGAGGGAGTAAAGGGTACTAATATTAACAATGTAGGCAGGAGCACATCCATTAAGAGCCGTATAAACTAACTTTAAAATTTTAAAATCAGTTCGATAGTGAATGGGGAGCCAGTGTAGAACTGCCAATACTGGCAAAATGAGCTCATGTTTGAGAGTACCAGTGAGAAACCTAGCAGCAGTTGAGAAAGGGCTCTCTAATTAATTTCATAATATAAGGAATTGAAGTTATCAAGTCTTGAGGATATAAAAGCATGAATGACCTTCAAATTACTGTGGGATAAAAAGTGTTTAACCCTAGCCAAAGATCGCAGCTGATAAAAACTCGTATGAGCAATGGCATTTACTTGCTTCTTAAAATTAAGACATTCATCCATTAATATATGCAGGATTTTAGTAAAATTTTGACTGTAGACTAGAAGAAAGCCAAGCATTATATCATTGTTGAGAACATTAGGAGGTTGAAAGTCAACAATATCAGTCTTAGAAATCACAAGTATTTACAAATCAATAAATATTCCAGTAAAGTATTTCTCTTCTTTTTGCTCATTACAGTATGCAGATTCTGTAAAATATTCAAAAATGCAGTTTAGACATCATTTTTTCAAGAAAAGTTAAGCTCAGAAGATGAAACATATTATTCTAAGAAAAACATCATGATAACCTTAGACTTTTAGTAGCTGAAGTAAAGAGTAATAGAACAGGATGTTTTGATTTAAACCAACTTCAGTTTCTGCAGGTAAAAAAGTCAATATGATTGGAGAACTCACTTAAAATACACATGCCTGACTGCCAATGCATCTCTAATCAGACTGCCAGCTTGAAGCCTAGCAAGACTCTCAGTCCCTGTGTAGTAAACAAGCTGGGACCAGTCAAGCATGCCTGCAAAAAGGCTAATTTAGCTTACAGCTATTTTGGTTTGAATTTTCTTGTTATCATTCTGAAACTTTTATAAAAGGATCCTATAAGTATCAGTATTCTAAATAATTAGTTAGCACTTAAAACACACTCTCAATTCAAAGCAGGTCTCTAAACTAGCGGTTTGGATACCCAGCAGGTGTTTCTAGTAGGAGAGTAATGTCTTTGAATCTGGAGAGCCCTGCAGAGTCAGGCAAAAAAGTTTTTCTTAGATTTGAATTTCTTATCTATCTATCAAACATCATTTGTAGATAATATTTTGGTTAGTACTTTGCAATTTTTATTTTTATTTTAATTTTAGGTTGTCATTATTTGCAAGAACTTGGCCTATATATCCTAATTATTTGAGTGTTGCTTAGTTAATTTTCTTCCAAATGAAAGTTTCTATGACTGCCCACTCTTAAGAATACATATCTGATGTGTACAGCACATAATATTAGCAATATTAAGGTGTGATTGTTCAAGGAAAAAATGTGCATACTTTTATTTTGTTTTGTACACTAAAATGGAAAAATCCATCATAATACTTTCCATATATACATATGAGTATATACCGTGTGATAATAACTGTGCCGAGTTTCCTTTGGATTGAATGTTAATTTCTTTTTTAAATATCTTGTCCATGGTTCACAAGCCAATACACAGACAGCATTCACTCCGAAAGTGGTCGAATCGTTTTCTGGGATGCTTAAATTGTGTAAATCCTTTGAAGTCTCACAACTTTGCACATTTATATTTGAAAACTTTTCATCTTGGAAGAACTAGTGAACCCTGATGGTATCACAATATCAGCAATCACTGTCATTTTCTTCTACCTAATCAAACCACCATTCTCCATTTCACATTCTCATTATAACAACTTAGTCTTTATTCTACAAAGCATTTTTTTATTTTCAATGTTGTTATGCAGAATACATTTTGGCCATAAAGCATTATAATTCAAACAAGCTGAGAATTGGAGTCCAGCATGAAGAAGTGTTATGGAAACCAATGACTTTTGTTTACTGTTTAAAGTCCAAAATCAGTTTAACTAAATGAGCAATTTTTGATTTTTATGATTGACGTAACAAGCATTCTTTCACACATTAAATTTAAATAAATGATTAATAGTTACACACATCGTTTTTGCTGGTTAAATGCTAAAAAAGAGGCATCAACAATATGTTTACAACAACAATAGGAAGTCCACTGAATGACAGAAAGATTGTGTTTATAAATAACAAGTTTAATCAGAATCATTCATCTTTATAGCACTTCTGTTTGAAATAACTTCCTACTTTATAGAACATGAAGAATTAATGGCGAAGACAGAGACATTTTGAATAATTACATTTAATGATATGAACAGATACAGTGGCTAATCCTGAAGTATAAAAAAGCTATGACTGTTTTTTAATATGCATTTTTCACACGGTACATACAGAATTATAGCTTTAAATAAAATATATCTGTACATAGTAATATATGGATATCTGTATGTAATGTGCAGGGTGCTGCAGTCTGATGCAGTAGTTGCCACTTCTCTGTGAATATTCCTGACGCTGTCATTGATGTTTTCTCACTGTTGGGATTTGTCTACACACTCTGGTTTTATGACCAAGACTTGCTCTTTTTATTTGAAAACACTAAACTGGCCCTCAAAGTGTTATTGTGTGACGTTGTGCTAGTGTGCCTTGAAATGGATTGCCAGCCATGTAGAGTTTCTAGCTTACATCAGAGGCTAAATGAGCAGACTCAAACTCCACCAGACCATTTAATGGAGAAAGGTAGACTCAAATGGATGGGTATATATACAATAATGTGTATTTAAAAACATTTATCTATTAATCATTTAGCTGTTTTTTGTTTTGTGAATATCAGCCATTGTAAGACCTGCTTAGTCCAGTTTGTGGTCAAGGGATGGCTTATGGAAGCCCAATTTGTGCCTTTTGTGGAAATATGTCCATTCATCCTGCTTAGTTCAGTCTGTGGTTGGTTGATATTTTATGGAACTAATAAGGCAAAAAAAATAGCATTATACAGTACTTATTTGCATTGTTTTCCTTTACTAACTATTACATAAAATAGTTAAATGGGAATTATTGTCTCATATATAATCCGTCTTTGATTTAAGTAATGACAACTTAGGTCTTCCAATACCACTCAAAACAATTAAGGAGGTTTACTTTAACAAAATGCAAAAAAGTGAGATTCTAATGTCATCAATTTAATTAACATCAGACATTACCAGTACAGTATTTACATTATTCCTTCTATTCTTCTAATAACATTTTTAAGGCATTCAGATGATCTGTAACATGGTTATTATGAATAGTTAGTAGAATTGAAAACCAGAATATGATATCTGCATGAAGAGAGTGATAGTATCATCAAAAAATGTTTTTCTTATTTTGACAACATTCAGCTAGGTAAGTTTTTTGTTTTAAGATTAAGTTGCCTCAAAAATGTACAAAATATATGCTATAACTACAGAAAATTAAGTGTGATCATAAACACATAAGCAACAAATTGATTCTGGCAAATAAACGAATGCAATGTAGTTGAAACCTTGCTATATGATTTATCTTCAGTATTCCTACATTTATGAAAGCACCCTTTACAAAACACATGCATTTGTAATAGACATTATAACTATTTGATAGATGGGATACTATAGTAGCAACAAACATCCCACACAGAATAACCACAGAATAAATACAAAGAGCTCAAATATGAAAAAGATAGACCTATTTATCAACTAATACAGAGAACTAATGAATAAATAAATCAAACAAGCCGAATAAATTCCGCAGCCTGTCCTGGCACAAGTCCCTTGTAAGTAATTTGGGTGGGCTCAAGCGCTTGCCCACGAAGCACTGACAATTGTCTTTCTGTTCTCTCTCTTTCTTTCTCTCTCTGTCTTCTCCTCTTAGCCTCTTTTCCTCTCAGCTACTAAGACCCAGGGCCGTCTTAACATATGGGCACGCTGGGCAATTGCCCGGGGCCCCATGCTAATCTATGTATGTTGTGACTTGTTGATTAATCTTTGCCATACATCATGTTTTTTAATGTTTAAACACTTATTTTGTTGGAAGTTCCAATAAAATAAATGTATGTTTCATTTTATCGACAATTTACATTTTTATTCCTAAGAGTGGTTGTATAGGTAGGGGCCCAAGGGCACTGCTTTGCCTAGGGGCCTATAATTCTGTTAAGATGGCCCTGCTAAGACCAAACAGCACCTCACCTCCCCATCCTTCCTTGGGCTCAGTACTGCTAGGATAGGCTGTGACCTTCTGTGCTGCTGAATTGGAATTATCAGGTTTGGAAAACAAACAAATGAATCTTAACTCTAACTTCAGATAATTTAATTTAATGTGGGAGCCATATGCAGATGGTCACAGAGTGTGTCAATAAGGATGAATGATAAGGGAAGAGTTAGAAATGGTCATGCAAGTTTTGAGGTGAAGTGACCCATTTCAGTCATTGTTGCACTAAGCTTCAGAGAACAAGCCAGGGTTTATTAGTCAGTTCTGATAATGAATAAACGACTAGGACCTCAGAAAAATAATAAACATTTGACAACCATAATGCCATTAAAGGATAACCATTGACAAATAGAGAAGAAAGTATTTTTTGACACTGAAGCAGCTGGTAACTTATTAGGTTTACGCTTAATTAAACACACCAAAACAGAATTACGTAAGGAATTCATGTTCAGCCCATTGATGGAAGACCATTTCGTGTGGGCATTATTGAGTGGGTAACTGACCCATTAAAGATTTCACTTCCGGACCTCCACAAAGAATTAGCTTTTCTTCTCTGTCAGTGTTCCATTCACAGTCAACAATAACATTTAAACTTACAAAGTGTTAATAATTTTCTTTTTTTTTTCATTTATGTGGATGAATGGAAACAGCTTTTAATAAACTCTCTGCTCATTATGAATGTCTGTACTCATTTTATCAACTGACAAATCAAACAACAGTACTGTATTACATAATGTTGTTTTTGGTATTTGTTATGTTATGCATTGATAGTTTTCTAAATTATTCCACAAAATAATAATCATAATAAACATGCAGTGCCCTTCATAATGTTTAGGACATTTTTCCTTGCTTTAACTCTCTGCTCCATGGTTTAAAATTACAAATCAAACAATTCAGACGTGATTAAAGTGCACATTGCAGACTTTCACTTATGGGTATTTGCATACATTTTGGTCACAACATGTAGAAATGACAACCCTTTTTCTACATGGTTCCTCCATGTGGGGCACCATAATGTTTTGAACAATTGGCATCACCGGTGTTTGTGATTACTCAGGTGGGTTTCATTGTTTCATCAGTGCAGACCTAAGATGCCTAGGCTTGCTTCTACCTACAGACTACTTTTGGAGGCTCTAATTGCCATTGTTCAAAATGAGGGCAAGAGCTCTGCCAATGAATGTCAAAGAAGCCATTATGAGGCTGAATCTGGATGTGTATCTGCTTTCTTGACAGGCCTTTTGTGCCACTAAAGCCTAGCAGAATGGGTAATACCCAGTTTGTCCTACACTTGGCAGCTAAAGCACAAAAACATTTGTAAATTCACCCACTTCCGAAATAATTTTTTTTTAAATAAGCATTGATTTTAAGATACCTGAGCCTCTTGTTACAAGTCTGTAAATTAAACTGAAGCATTCTCATAATTTGCATCTACATCTTTCTGAAAAACCACAGGAGAAAATTTCAGAACTCCAGGTAACTCAGTGTGTTTTCTTCTCCCCTTCCTGGGAAGATGGAGAAACATCATAACAAAGCAACACCCAAGAGGGACCGAGAGTCTGGACCATGGTGGAGGTTATTAAGATCACAGAGAGCACTGCTTTGCAGTTCACTTTCAGCAGGATACCTTGAACCTAGATTAAAAGAAGATTCGAGTTATAGTGGCTATAATTTTCTTATGACTTCCAGAGCTTTCTGGTAATTAAGGAAGAGACTTTGGAAATTTCAAGTGAAATATTTTGTATTTACTCCCAATGACTAAGCTTGAAGTTATTATTAAAGTCATTTCCTCTTACTGGGGAATGGAAAAACATTTAAAGGGTTGGAGTGTTGGTTAATGCAACATTCCTACAAGGTCACAACATCTAATAGATTGAATATTGTTTTGTAACGAAGACACCACGATTCTAACACAATCCATATACCTTGGCTTTCCTTTCCAAAAAAGAAACTGTGATAAAAGAAGTTTGGAATAAATTGTGAAAAAATATATATTTCTGAAGTGAATACACATTTTAGAAGATCTTTATAGAACATAACATTTCATGTCTGTGGACAGCTGAACAGTTAAATGTCAGAAAAGCAAGGTTGACATCATTTTCATTTTTTTTTAATGTTTTTATTTCATACAGGGCTGGTGACAGTAATATTCAAGAAGATGCCCTAGTATGTCAGATTGACAGTATGAATTGACCTATGATTCCAGAGAAAAATGATATTGTTTCAGTACTCTATAGCTAGGACTTGCTAAAAAAGTAATTCCTTGTTGTTTCCCAGAGTGGGAATTGTTTTTGTTAATGAAACAGTTTGCAATCTGGGGTCAAAATTTTGTGAATGCCAGACCCCCAATAAGCACTAGAACTTTGAAGCTAAGTATGCATAGGTCTTTTGAAATTGTCTGTAATCAATAAAGACACTGAGTCATAGGTAAAAAAAAAAAAAGCATAGGTGTGTTCAAATTAATAGATATAAGGCAAAAAACTGTTGTCCTGTCTTTCTGCTGTGGTCATTGTCCATTCAGAAATCTCTTGATTTCATAATTAATTTATAACGTCTAATAGATCAACCACTTAAAATGTTACCTACAGCTACAGATTTAGTAAAAAGGTTAATAGATTACATCTTTACATTTCAATGAGTCTTCTGTCATTTATGGTGCCCCAATTCACATTTCCTTTTTGAAAAACATTCTGTATGTTTGAATCTTATGGGTAAATAAAGTTAGGTGAAAAATAACTTTTCATTAATGCTACCATGTTTCTGAAAAACATCATTACTAGACCAAATGCTGTGGGAAAATCTAGAGAATTGTATTAAAATCTATTTCTGCATAAGTTTCCTTTTCTGACCTGATGTTTGTCAGCAATGCCTCCAAGCTGCTTTAGTTATGAGGGTTATTCTCTTGATCTGAAAATGGTGTCACCTGAAAGATGAAATTCTTGAGACAATAACAACACAATAACAAGTCTGCATGGAGGTATCACTGATATAATTAGGCTTTGACTAAAAACTTACAGCTTAAAGTACCATTACAGAAACTACCACCTAGATGTCATTGTTACCTTTTTTAAATCCATGTGTATAGATATTAATCTGAACATAATAATATTTTATTTTGATATGTATAACATTGAAATTATTGCTTGCATTTTTATTATTACTATTTATCCCTTTCCTACATCTCTGTTGTTATAACTAAGGTGCCTTTAAAAATTTTGTGCTCTTTTGTAAAGTGGGTGAAGTTATGGCTCTGAGTCTAAGAATCTGTGCTGGCAATCTGAAGGTTGCCTGTTCGAATCCCCTAAATGCCAAAAGTGATTCCACTCCATTTGGCCAGTGAGCAAGGCCCTTAACCTGCAATTGCTCTGTCCTGGGTATGACGTCAACCTTAATTCTGCCCTGCAGGCAGGTCCTAAAACTGCTGGCAGAGTTGGCAGTCCAGCCACCTTAAAAAAACTGACACTGTTTCAGTGTGCTGCTGAGGTGTTGCACAGCTGCACTCAGATCTCAATCCGGGTGGTTTGCCGTGTGGTGGGTGCGGCAACCTCTTTTTGTAAAGTGAACAAAGACTTCTGGGTGTCTTGTCTGTGGTTTTCATACTAAAGTAATACATTTCTGCAGTCCTTTTTTATCTGAAGGCTTTAAAAAAATAATGTTTTACATTATCTTTTGACCCCATTTTGTTTGCTTTGTTCCATAGTTAGGCATTGGATAAATAAAAATGTCAGGAACAATCACGTTAGTATTATTAATGTTAAAGTATGTATCCTTCAAAATTTCCTTTGCTAAGAATCCTAGTTAGATCTTGTCTTTTCACATGAAAATATTGACAGTATGGTTTGCTGTACCTTTTCTGCTTCATTTCAAATTTTTTTTAGTGTAATATGAATTATTGTACTAATATATTGTTTGTATTCTTACCTACATTTCTGGGGCTACCATTTTTTGAGCCTGGTGCCTAGCTGCCATCCTCAGTTTTTGTAAAGTGTGGGTTAGTTTTAGCAATGTCTGACATCAGCAGTGCAATGGTGTAACGACTAATGCACAAGGGACACCGCCATATTTCAAAGTTGTTGTTGTATGTTGCAATAAACCCACAAGTCAATCAAAGGCAATAATGGTATTTTTACATAAACAAGGATGTTTTCTTTCAAATAAATCATATGTTTCCATGTAGTCTGCTCTCTTTCATTAGTGAAATGCGTGATTTGCACATGAATATGCTGAGGCGAGCAGTGCGTCACAGCTGAGTGAACCTGCTTTTATCAAAGATCCCACCTACATCAAGCCACATACAGTGAAAGGCTCATTATCATTGGATAGCTGAGGTTAAGAGTCTTACAGTGATGTATAGTTGTCTATGATTGGTCATTTATACTACATGTCACAGCTGTGCATAAAAGGCAAGAAATAAATTGGGTGTGTGACAGTTTATCTTTAAACTCTGCTACACATAAGCTTCTGTGAAAGTGCATGGGGATTGTTCGGTTGACATGCAATAAGATTTGAAGTTTGTGCTACGGAAATTTCATCATCACAAAAAGAAAAAATACTATTGATGATGTCCTAGGTAACGTACGGAATGTTAGTAGATAATGTTTATGAAGACCTTGAGTCACATTCTAATCACTGTTTTGACACTATTGCAAACGATATGTTTTCTGAAGAACTTGATGCTATGCCTGCTTTGTAAGTATTGTGGCATGCAGTTTTATAGCTCAAACATTATGGATTCAATTACCATACCAGGACAAAGTTTGCTTCACATACTCCCTATGTTAGTTTTCATTGTTAATGAAAAACAGTAAGGTTATGATTTCAGTGAACAATATGAACACTAGAGGCTGGAGAACTGAAGAAATCACAGAGTGTTCTGATTAATCCCAGATTTTCAATACCAGAAGAACCAATATATGTTAAAATCTCAGAAGTTGATGGATTCATCATGTTAGGTGTCAACGATATCTACTGGTTGCAACATTTTAATGAAGTGGCATGTGTTTTCATGGAACACACTGATTCCCTGGATAAGGACAAAACAAAATTTGAATGCCATGAGGTATATGAACATTGCCAATCCTTTTATTGGGATGGCATTGCTATCTGCAAATGGCATAATGTTCCATTTTATTAGTCTATGTGAGTCCAGAAATGGGTTCAAAAGCGTTAAAATGAAGTCAGTTTAATCACTCCCTAGTGACCAGATGTCAGTCCAGCTGTAATTCCAGTTCAGAATATCTGTGGGATAAATTAGAACTAACTAAATTGCTAACAATGGCAGACATATTGAAAATTTGTTTCTATATACCTACCTGAAAATTTGCACATATTATTGTGTCCATAACTGGGAGAATTTAGGCTGTTCAAGGAGAGGAAAATGGGGGACCATTTTGGCATCTGGTAGCTGTATGTACAAACTGGTCAGTGTAAATCTAATTCTTGGATTTATTTTTTTATTTAATGATATGATCTTTGCAATGCCAAGCTACATTATAGCAGCTCACTTAAGGAGTCCCTGTAGGTTCCTTATATTTTTCATAATATATGGAAACAGCCAAACAGACAATTATAATTAAGGACTAGTAACAAAGCATCTGTTGCAGAACATTTGGTTGGTTTGAACAAATTAAAGAAAAGCAGACACAATGAAAACATAAAGTCATATGTCCTTTAGCACGATTTAAAACACTATACAATGAACTTACTTTATGCAAAAACCAATTTATCTTTGCACCACAAAAAATTTCAATAGACAGAGACTAAGTGCTATGAAGGAAAAAAATGTCATTAAATCAAAAAGTTTTAGGGCAAAGTGAGAGAAGAGGGATGATTTAATTTGTGATCCCAATGACACACTGATTGGTGCAGATATTATGGAAGAAAAAGTCCCAGTCAAGTACTAATTGTGCTGAGCAAGCAAGTGACAAATTACAAAAAAACAGAACCAGCAAGAATTGTTACATTTATATAATCTTACTGCATTAAAAGATAATTAGACTTTGTATTGACCACAACTGAAAAGATTATCAAGCATCACATTATAAGAATGTGCAGTATTTAGAGCAGCTGCTGGAGAGCTGAAGACCATGTGATTCTACTCTTTGTAGTTAGTTCACCCACTAAAAGAAACAGATAATTAATGAGAAACTTGATTCTATGCTGTAGTCACTTTCAGACTATTTTCTGACACTGGACATTTAATTAAACACTATTCCATTTCTTAAAGCATCTGAGGACAGTGTTGTGATGGTCCAAAAGTAGTTTGCCTCCCCCATTAACCACAATTCACCTTAAGAAAGTACTTAGCCTCATTCAGTGATCTGAGTGTATGCAAATCAGAATTCATGAAACCTGTAATAAACTCAAATAGATCATAAAGGAATGTTGCTAATTAATTGCAAAGCAGAGAGCAAAACACATTTTCTTGCCTTCTAGATCTCTATTTTTTATGTGACACTTCTTTTAACATCTGATTTTATTTTTTCACCATATAAAAGGCTAGAAAACTTTCTATAAATCACATTTCAACTACAATCTTTCCTATGTTTCTGGCACAACAATCAAAATCATTATTGTCTATGTTCTCTTGCATCTGATTGTGTACTAATAGGAAATGTATCTTCATTATCTTGAAAGACAGAATTTATATACCCTCTGTTTGTTTCTTCTTTCTCTTCATCTTTTCTCACTTCTATGTGGGGGTGATGTGGTTGATCAACCTTCTCCAAACAGCTCGGTCCTGCACTTCTTCGCAAGTCAAGCCCTTTTCCTTCAGATCTTCTTTTACTTTATCCTTCGACCTCTGCTTTGGTCTTCCTCACTTACTATTCCCCTGTGCTTGCATTCCCATCACTCTTTTGCCCACATTATTCATTGACTCTCCTCATCACATGTCCATACCACTTCAGCCTACCTAACTGTACTTTCCTAGATATCTCTCCTGCTTTTGTTGTACTTCTGATGGTCTCTTCTGTCCTATTTCCCATTGGGATTAATAAAGTATCTATCTATCTGTCTGTCTGTCTGTCTATCTATCTATCTATCTATCTATCTAGCTATCTAGCTATCTAGCTATCTATCTATCTATCTATTTTGTAACTCCACAAACCCCTCTCATCATTCTTATTTCTGCCACATCTAATGTCTTCTTCTGCGCTCCCTTTATTGCCCATGCTTCAGCTTCATACCTCATCACTGATCTTACCACTGTCTTAAAACCCTCACCTTTAACCTTCGCCTTAATTCTTTGATCACACAATACTCCAGATACCTTCTTCCAATTGTTCCATCCACACTGCATTCTATGAGTTATCTTTGCATCTAATTTTCCATCTTGGGCTTCCACTGATCCTAGATATTTAAGATAATCAGTTTTTTTAATAGCCCTCCCTGCAGGCTAACTTCTGAATCCCTATCATCATTAAAACTGTCTTCTTCCTGTTTATCTCCAATCCTTTATCTTCCAAAGACCTTCTCCATTCTTCCAGCTTCCTCTCCACTTCCTCTTTTCTGGTATTACAGAACATGATGTCATCAGTAAAAAGCATGCACCAGGGGGTGTGGTCTTTTATCCCATGAGTCAACATATCCATAACCAGACAAAAGAAGTAAGGACTTAAAGAAGAAACCTGGTGCAGACCTACTTTAACTAGGATCTTGTCTATTGCCCCAACACTGCTTTAAACTCAAGTCCTCACTTATACTCCTTGTTTGTGAAGGTGTAAAATACAGTAAAATACATAAAACTACCCATCTGTTAATCCTATGTCCATCTATACATTTTCCATACTTGGTTTTTCAATTAAGGAGTCATAAGATTTAAGCCATGAATATTAATCAGAGTACCTAAGCTCACACCTACACCCACACATACATAATGCATTATACCACTTTAGAGTCCTTAATTTCAAAAAGTACAAATATTGGGAATAAAAGGGATGAATCAGCATGCAGGGGAAAAGGTGTGAAACTGGAGGAAAATGGGCACACAAGACACACAGTGTAACCGGGAATCCATAGAGGTGGGAGAAATCAGCATGAATCTGTGTATCTATGCTACACTGTTTATTAGTTATAGTGTTTAAAACATTAGCCTTTTCCAATTGTCTTTGAACATAGTTTTTAAGAAATTTCTATAGTTCACCTAAACATCAAATGAAAAGCTAATTTCTGTCTGAAAACTGTATATTGAAAAAACATACGTGAAAGCTATATGGAGTATTCATTCAAAGAAGACAAATAACATCTGAACTAAATAACATCTCATAATTTACGGTTAAGATTTATTTGATGTAAAGAAGAATCATTGTTCTAATACGTATATTATTTATGCTTCATTTGTTCATGTCAGGGAAAACAGCACATTGTAGAAGACGCTTGTTTGTCAGAGTATTGATTGTTCGCTTTTTATAAGAAACTCAATAACTGAAAGGTACTAGGTACTATAGCTTGAAGCATTTGAACTGGATTACTAATGAAATGAATGAATCCTGTTGTCTCGTTGCCAAACACAAAATCACACAGTACATTTGTTAATGCAAAATAAAGAATATATAGATTTTTGGCAGAGTTCACTTTGTTACATTTTTAAAAGAACCTACAGTAAAAATAGGTTTTTGTCTTATTATCATTTTTAATTGACTGCAAATTCAAACCAAGAACATTGTTTATCTTCAGTTTTTGCTGCATGTAATATTAAACTGCTTGTCTTCTGTGCACAATTATTTTAAGCTGCCGCAATATCATATAAAATAAAGTTAAAGCTTAGAACATAAAGCTGGGCTGTCTGTAAATGCTTTAATGCATTTCTTGAAAGTCATACAATCTCTTTGTTTTCATGTGTGGCTTCTGATTATTCTTCTGCAGTTTTTATTTTAAAGAGGACACAATGAGCTTTATTTGAAGTACATCTGGAACTAACTTTTTAATTCTTAATGCTTAAATCTTGATTGAAGATGCTCTTCTTCAATTTTAGATGCTTAATTTCCAAATGCCAATAGTCCCTGGATGGTAATGGCTCCACCATACTCTACAGTAACTTGAACTGACAAGTGGCATCTTTGAAATTTTAACAAAAATGTATTTGTTTATCCTGAACTCTCATTTTTCTTGTGATGCTTTCTTTGTTGATTTACGTTATAACCATATTTTACCTGGGGAGCTCCTTCTAATTGTGTTTTTTAAAATTGTATTGAACCTGGTGTTGCCGGGGTATACTTTGTATAATGGGTTAAGGTAAGAAAACAAATACTATGTTTTTAAATGTTGACCCTTGTGGTCAAAATTTAACATCTTATTAAAGAAAGAAACATCCTCTAATAGGACAATTCAGTAATCAGGCAGGAGAAAAAGCTGTTCATTGTATCTTTTAATTACTCCTCAGCAAAATGCCTTGGAAGGAACATTCTTCAAAAGCAGTCCGTTACAGCATGGTCAGAATGATCAGAATGGTCAGAGAAACAAAGAATAAAGGTTCATTTTATAAACTGCTGAATTTACATACGTTGTCAATCAATGCATACATTTTACTCTGGTTGGTTTGTTGGTTTACACTGAAATGATTTATATAGAATAAAAGTCTATTATATTATATTCTGGGCCTTCTTTTACCTTTTGAGATGAGATACCACCCTTGAAATTTCTGTGCATATAACAACTGTCCATTCTCATTTATAGGACATCTGCTGATTTCTTAGTCATCTCTTAGTCATCCTTCAGTACATTTTATATATTACATCAACCTTTCTTCTGGTACATTCTTTATTTACTTGACCATCTCAGTATTTTTCCTAAACCAATTCTTATATTTCAGTGTACATTTTGTTGTTCACTTGACCTTTATTTGGTTCCCCACATTTATCCCTTTATGCTATTTCTTTAAGATGAATGCTATGTTACCCTAAAATTATACTTCCACACATTGCTGGCTGAAATGCTTGAGTTTCATTTATTATCTACACTACCTCTCTAATAACTATCATGAATCGAGTAACTGTTCTTTTTGTGTATGATTGGATTATATAATTGCAGTAACTCCTTGATGGATTGGGACCATGAATTCTACTTCCTTATATTTTCTGGTTTAGTGTGCTTTCTCTAAGAGTGGTTGAATCCCACTTTAATGAACTAAATAATTGAATCCTTGATATGGGATATAAGCCTGGCAAAACTACTAATTTTTGTGTTGTTCCCTTTATTGAAGCACTTTTCAAAATGAAACTTTTGAAACTATACAAATTCTCTATGTTTAGAAACATACATACAAAATTTCATGAATATCCAACCTGGTGTTTTGGAGAAATGTGTGTTTTTTGTGGTGTTGGCCCTCCCATTACGATTCCTAAGTAAAACTCTTGAAACTCCAGGAAGGCTACATTTTAAATTGCATTAACAATAATGTAAATACAAAATTTATAGTTTTATGTATACAGAGCTGTTTTCACTGTTTTTAAGTGATCCACGATGTTTGTTTTGGTTTTCCTTCACACCACACCCACAACCATCATTTCCATTCAGCCACTGACAGGGAGTATAGCCTTCACTCTGTGCAATGGCAAACCTAAAGAATCCACCAAATAGATCACCATTGGCTGAATCCTTTTGGCATGATAATGTGGTTTTGGTCCCCCCCCCACCCACCCTCACCCCATTATATCCATGTTTCTCAATGGAACTAGATTTGAGCTTCTATCATCAGTATTCAATTCAATTTATTTTTGTATAGCACTTGTCACTGAGTCTAGGCACAGAGTACTGTGACAAGTATTTATGTAAAATGCAAATACAAACTTTACTAATCACATAATTAATACATAAAGACACAAAGTAGTTTGAAACTGATGATAAATGGAGCCCTATCTGTTGTGATAGGACAAGGGCATCAGCGAGCCCCAAACTCCGAACACAAACACACAAAGAGTTCCAGGTTCAAATAAAGGGGTATTTATTCATCACACTTCCACAAAGTAACAAAAAAAGCATACAAATACAGGTTCTCTCTCTCCACAATACCCCTCTTCTTCTTACCGTACTGTCCTCCTCCAGTCAAGTGTTGCTCTACATCCTCCCAGCTCCAACTCGCCTGGATAAGGGAGTGCGGCCCCTTTTTTTAAGGACCAGGAATACTTCCGGTGCCAGGGCCACTGCCCGATGGAAGTACTTCCAGGTCATATGGAAGTCCCACTTATTAGGGAACTCATCTCCCTGCAGCACCCATGGTCCACAGCAGGGATGTGTTGCCGGACTACATCTCCCAGCATTCCCTGCTGAGTCCAAAATGGGCACCAATACGGTGGGCTTCTGCCATCTAGTGTCCTGGCTGTACATCCCTTCCGGCTATCTCTCCTGGGTCTGGTTCCTTCCTCTCACCTGGATGGGAGGCCCATCCAACCCATATGGCACTGACACTGTCAATTAATAAATTGAACTTTGACCAGTTGACATTGGTGGAAAGGAAAACATAAACTCAAGTCAGAATCATTCCCGGAGAAAATAAACCTCTAGGTCCATGGTCAACACAATCCTGGTGTCTTCATTCAAATGGCTGCCCACCCCATCCTGGGCATTCTACGGTGCATGAACTTCAACTCAGATGTTTCAAAATACTGCACAGTTTTTGGGCTGCTTCTTCTCAGTTACATTTTTGAAATGCCATGTAGCCCAGTTTTAGTTAGTTTTAGGTTGGGCTGACAACAACCTACTTGCAAAATTTGGTGATAATGAAGTTTAGTTGCTTTTGCGTGATTGCCAAACAAACAAACAGGCAACGTGACTTGAGGGTTGAAATCACCCACTCAAGTAGTAGTTAGGTTGCCATTTGGTGTCCCTCCTCTTGGTATTTGTGGAATTCTGGCCTTCATTCCTGGCTGTTTCAGAAGGCTTCACAACACCTTGATCACTTGTGAGATAAATCACAACACGAGGAGGGGGGAGGGGGGGCAAACATCAAAGCAGATATAATGTGGCAGAGGCCCCTTTGTCACTAGATCCGGGAGAGCAGCCATGGGAGCCATGCTACATCCCTCGGAACCTTTGTTGGCAGCCCCCTGGGTTGCGTCAGGGCCACTTTCATTAAACACCTGAGCTCATCTTGGTTGGGCTCTGTGGCCTCTGCCAGGGGGAGCTGCATAGAGCTGCATGGCTTAACGAGCCCGTCTGGGCGGGAGCACAGCCACATCTGGAAGTGCAGCCAGAAGTAGCTCAACGAGCACCTGCAGCACTTCCGGGTGGGCTATAAGAGGAGCCTGTAGACACTACTCAGGGTGCCAGAGTTGGGAGGAGGAGGACGACAAAGCTGCCCTGGGAGGAGTGGAAGACAAAGGGTGTGATTTGGGGTGATTTTTCTTTGTGTGTGTTTTGAGGACTGTGTTGTACCTGTGGGGTTCACGGGGAAGATGTGCCCCACTGGTCAAGTAAAAAATAAATCTTTTGTTTATTTAGTCTGTGTCGGGTCGGCGCCAACCAAGCACCAATATCACAATAACAATAATAATGATATTACTAATATGTTTCATACTTACCAAATCTAATGTTAAAAATCATCATTTACAAGTAAATTGCCATTTATTTCTATTTCTGTCTGAGTTTTCTTAATTCTTGATATGTTGCTTTGTTATAATGTTAATAACAATTCTACATTTCTAGACACTCAAGAACAATTACAAGACAAAACCATAAATGAGTACAAAACATACTATAAAAACTGAACAATTTAGAAGGATAAAATAAATGGCTCTGAAAAGGTGAGTTTAAATTGGTTTTTTTTAAGTAAAGAAAAAGAATATAATGAGATGGGGAGTTCCAAGGCTGAGGAGCAGTGTAACTAAAAGCCCACCCTCCCATAAAAGATAAGCAGACTGAAGGAACAAGAAGAAGGTCAGAAGTAGAAGAGCTCTTTGAGCAGGCTGGTATATTATCTTTAAGAAGATGTTTTAAATAAGCAGGAGCCAGTGCTGAAAACAAAGAATCTAAAAATCAACACAGAACTTAACTGGAAGCCAATGAAGTTTGTGTAGAATATGTGTAATGTGACTATGAGCCTTAGTTTGGCTCAGCATGTTTGCAGTAGAATTTGAGCTAACTGCAGCTTGTTTAGGAGTTTAGCCGAGATATAAGATAATAAAGCATTATAATAGCCAAGCTGTGAAGTGACAAATGCATCAATTAGTGTCTGTGCCGCAGAGTAGGACAATGAGGAATGAAGTTTTGAGATATTATGACAGTGATAAAATACAGCATGGGATGCAGTGATAATGTGAAATTGAAAAGATAGAGTGCTGTTAAAAACTTGAGGGCATAAAGGAATAGATGCATCATCGATACTCATGTTATCATTTATAAATTTTGAAAGTGTAGCCTTAGAGCCTACAAGGAGAACTTCACACTTGGCACTATTAAGTCTGAGCAGATGATGCATCATCCAAATTTTAATATCATGGGTGCAACTAATCAAAGCTGTTGTCCTGTATGTTTTTTTTTTCTTTTCATGATATCCGTGTTTCCTTTTTTGATCGCTGTAAAACAGTGGTAAGCAACCTCAGTCTTGGAGGGCCACAGTGACTGCAGGTTTTTGTTCCAACCCCATTTGTTTAAGGAATCAATTCCTGCTGATAAAGTACTTATTGCCCAAGTGCCAATTTTTCAATTTTATTTTTCTGTCCTGCTTGTTAAGATTTTGAACCCTTAATTTCAGTATTAAACAGCTACATTCACTGTTTTTAACGGCTCCTTATCCATATTACTAACCGAGAATGCTAAACCGGATGGACGCAGGGACATCCGGCCATGGGCCGTAGCCGCAAAAAGACGTACTGCGCAGGCGCACCAAGAAATGAGGCTCCGCGAGAGGCGGACGCGACCACAGAAAAAGGGAGTGAGCACAGAAAAAAAGGAGTCAAACGCAGGCGACGCACAGCGCCGCACAAAACCCATTGCACACGAAACTAGCACACAAAAAAAAGAAGCCGCTCGCGCCCACCTGCAAGCCACCCATACCCCCCCCCCCCCCCCCCGACACGGCCCCGGACGGGACACACACAAGGAGGACAATTCAACAAGCCCCTGGGACACAAAAAAAAGAACCCAAAACCACCCCACACACCCTACAAGCAACGGACGGGACACACACAAAGAGGAGGATTCAACAAGCCCCTGGCACACAAAAAGAAAGAAGAAGCTCGCGCACCACCAATCCACCCCCTCCCGCTCAGACACCGAAAAAGCACACGGCGCCGCACGAATCACAATGCACACGAAACGGGACCCACACAAACAGGAGGATTTAACAAGCTCCTAACGCAACAAAAAAAAGAAGCCGTGACCGCCACGCCAGGCCCATTAGAGACGAGACATGGCACATGAAACGTTCACAACAACGACGAATCAGACCCACAAACACACTAACATCAATAAGAAGTGACACCCAAAGCCCCATTTCTAAAGGAACCGTCCATATTAAACATACGTCATCTCAACACCTTCATACTAGGCAGCATAGGCGGATCTCCTTACAATAAAGCACTATTAACCGTTCAACTGCAGAAAAGGCTCCATATTAACAGTGAGTGCGATCCTCCTTATTACTTATCCATATTTTGCATGCTGAGGAACAAACAAGTCATGAATACACGCTCACGGGTACAAAACGATTCGGCTCGGATAACGGAACCAAACACACGAACCCGCATGAAAAAAAAAATACACGGCGGCTCATCTGCATTACATCCTACAATACTTCATTTGATTTTGCATCTACCGGAGTAAATATCATGTCACCAAAAGGCAATGACCCATACTGCTTTCGCGTATGTGGACAAATATTACATCGCATTGGAACAGTGCACCCTGAAACAAATCAAGAACGCAAATATGCACAAATCACGTCGGCACCTACAAAGCGCTTATGAAACCGCGGAAGAAAAAATGTCTCGGCTCCAAAAACACATGTCACTCCTTATTCCAAATACCGGTCCCAATCACAGAAACATCGGTATCCACTATGACAATTCACAGTAACAATGCTCGTGACATCCATCTTGCCACACTATTAATTATAGATGAATGTACAATGGCATCCAGTCACTTACTCAACACCATTGATAAACTTCTACAAACGTTGATGAATAAGAATATTCCCTTTGCGAGAAAGGTACTTTTATTAGGAGGAGATTTTAGACAGTGCTTAACTATTACTCCACTTAAAATCCGCTCAGCTATTGTTCAGTCCACCTTAAAATACGCAGACAATTGGCATTGCGTTGATGAATAGTAATATTCCATTTGGAGTAAAGGTACTTTTATTAGGAGTAGATTTTAGACAGTGCTTAGCTATTGCTCCACATACCGTGCGCTCAGCTACTATTCAGTCCACCTTAAAATACGCGACGACGTCATATAAACAACACGAGACCGAATTCCAATACATATACAGGCGCGAGACCTGATTGGTGATAATACGAAGAAACGAACAGTCCGCATATTAAAAGTGACTTAGATCCTACTTATTACTTATCCATATTCCTCACGATAAAGATCAAACAAGTCATCAATTCACGATCACGGATACAAAACTAGACGGCTCGAGTAACGGGACCACAAACACGAACCCGCATCAAACAAAAAAATTAACCTCGGCGCGCTTCTAAAACCGCGGAACAAAAAATGTTACGCGAACAACTGGCTTTGCTTTCTAAACATACACTTGGTACAAAACATGCAATTTCAAGATCCTGAATATAACAATTGGTTATTACAACTAGAACATTGTACCCTCACCAATACAGTTACAGGATCACATGCTAACAATACTGTTCTCATTCCTAGAATTGACCTTACGAGTTCTGACCTAGAATTACCTTTTACATTGAAACGCAGACAGTTCCCCATTAAACCTGCATTTGCCATGACCATCAACAAATCACAAGGACAAACCATGGACAAGGTTGGCATCTACCTCTCTGAGCCCGTTTTTGGACATGGACAACTTTATGTTGCCTTCTCACGTGTTCGACGTTCATCTGACGTTAAAGTTATAAATGCTTCATGCCAAGGAAGACTCATTCAAGGACAGGACACCATCTTTACTACTAATGTTGTGTACAAAGAAATATTCCACTAAACCATTACTCTGTGCCAAACACTGTATTTTTGGCTTTCTATATGCATCATCCACACCTGCACACTATTCTATATCTAATTCATACATCTCACTCTTTGTCATGCCCCAACGCCAGGGGTTGGCGAGCGAAGCGAGCAGGGGGCGGAGCCCCCTAGTTATCAATAAGATGCGAATGACAAAGTTCTCCATCTAGCATGTTTCCATTGACACCTGTGTGTATTCATTGCGCATTATTTAGTTTAGTAAAATACATAGAAAAGAAACTAAAGAGAAAAAAGTGAAGGACAGAAAATCACTCATCCATTTTAGGCTTCATACAATACAATACAATACAATTTATTTTTGTATAGCCCAAAATAACACAAGAAGTGCCTCAATGGGCTTTAACAGGCCCTGCCTCTTGACAGTCCCCCAGTCTTGACTCTCTAAGAAGACAAGGAAAAACTCCCAAAAAACCCTTGAAGGGAAAAAATGGAAGAAACCTTGGGAAAGGCAGTACAAAGAGAGACCCCTTTCCAGGTAGGTTGGGTGTGCAGTGGGTGTCAAAAAGAAGGGGCTCAATACAATACACAGAACAGAACAAATCCTCAATACAGTATAAAAATAAAAATATTACAAGTACGGAGCAGAATTTAACAATAGATGATATCACATAATATGATTTAGATTTGTTTAGAGTCCTGGAGACCTCAGCCATCAAGCTGCCTACTCCAATTGGCCATTCCACGGCTGAACAGTGCTGGGCCAGCCAATCCGACTCTTCTACCCCATGATTCCTGCGATCCTCCTGCTTCATATATCATATACTAGCAAAATACCCGCGCTTCACAGCGGAGAAGTAGTGTGTTAAAGAGGTTATGTAAACATATATATACATATACATATATACATATATATACATATCTATATATACACATATCTACATATACATATATATACATATATATATACATATACACATCCACATATATATATATACACACATATCAACATATATATACACATACATATACACACATACATACACACACACATACACATATATACATATACACATACATACATAGTGCGTTGTAACATGGGCTGTGATTGTTACATGGGAGGGAGACGACAAATCACAGCTTCCCGCTTTCTAATTGGGCCTGTGATTGGTGCTTTGATGGATGCCCAGATCCCACAGTATCTCCCCTTAGGAGAGGCGTTAGGCAAGTGTAATTGAATAGCGGTGCTGCAAGTTTAGCTTTACACCTGTTTTTAAGGCTTATTGACTGAAAGGGGCTTTCATGAAAAAAGTTAGGGCTTTGCTACAGGATACACCCTCCACAAGTTAAGGAAGTAAAAATAAAGGTATATATTTCTGTTTTATTTAAACCTTTTAAGTTTGTATGCGGGCGGTATGGTGGCGCAGTGAAAGGTGCCAGTTAGGAGACCCAGGTTCGCTTCCCTGCGTGGAGTTTGAATGTTCTCCCCGTGTCTGTCTGGGTTTCCTCCGGGTTCTCCGGTTTCCTCTCACAGTCCAAAGACATGCAGGTTAGGTGCATTGGCGATTCTAAATTGTCTGTGGTGTGTGGGTGTGTGTGGGCTGGCACCTTGCCCGGGGTTTGTTTCCTGCCTTGTGCCCTGTGTTGGCAGGGATTGGCTCCTGTATTTAGGATATAGTGGGTTGGATAATGGATGGATGGACATTTGTATGCATAGCCCCATTTGCCCGTTTTCATTTTTTTTCTTTCTTCAGTAATATTTCAGCAAACCTGGAGCTTGTCAGTTCAAATCCTGGTACTGACACCACTGTGTGACCCTGAGGAAGTCACTTCACTTGCCTGTGCTGCAAAAAACAAAAGTAATGTAACAAATTGTACCTCAGATGTTGCAAGTTGATGGAATAAAGGCATAAGTCAAATAGATAAATATGTATTATACACATAGGAACTATTCATTTATTTTCAGTTAAGTCATCTGCAGCAAACCTTTATCAATGAGGGTTTCTCCTTTTTAGATAGTGCAAACTGTTTCTTCTTCATTGAGGTTTTCTCTTGGAGAGCTTTTTTCATTTCATTGAAAATTAAAGCAGCAGCTGCCAAAATATGTAGCTTTCTTATTAATTTTTCAACATTGTGTAAAATAACATTATAAAGTAACATAAAAGGTTTAAATACTGGTTATCCTTTTACACTAAAATATTACTAAAGAGATACAAAAAAAGTAAAATGCATATGTTGTTTTTCTTTAATGAGATTAAATATTACTGAAGAAAGAAAAAAAAAACTAAAACAGCCAAATGGGGCTATGCATACGAACTTAAAAGGTTTAAATAAAACAGAAATATATACCTTTATTTTTACTTCCTTAACTTGTGGAGGGTGTATCCTGTAGCAAAGCCCTAACTTTTTTTGTGAAAGCCCGTTTCAGTCAATAAGTCTTAAAAACAGGTGTAAAGATATTGACAATAAGCTACGCAAACCCACTAAGACATGGAATCGTTTAAATCAAGGCACGAGTCGAAAAACACCATCCCATACTATTAGTTAACAATTAACACATTTATATATGTATTGTAAGCATACAATACAACTGATAATATGTTGTGCTTATTTATCTGGTGTACCGACGTTTTTGCGCGTTTAACGGCTGAAATCCAACGTGGTTTGTGCCCTTTAAAATGAAAACAGTTTGCATTTACCTTTTTAATAAAATGCGAGCTTTTAAGCCTGAGAAATCACCCCGTAAATGCACACGTTTAATTGCACATGTGTTAACATGTATGCTTACACAGTATTAAAAGACACTCAACAATTAACGTCATTTACCTTCGTTCCCACGTTTGAGTCGTGCTGTAAATCTCTTCCTTGTTTTCAGTTCACGTGATTACGTAGGAGGCGTGATGACGCGATACGTGACTCCCCCTCCTCCATTACAGTATATGGACAAAAAAGAGGTTCCAGTTATGACCATTACGCGTAGAATTTCGAAATGAAACCTGCCTAACTTTTGTAAGTAAGCTGTAAGGAATGAGCCTGCCAAATTTCAGCCTTCCACCTACACGGGAAGTTGGACAATTAGTGATGAGTCAGTCAGTCAGTCAGTCAGTCAGTCAGTCAGTGAGTGAGTGAGTCAGTGAGGGCTTTACCTTTTATTAGTATATATATATATATATATACATATTACGATTGTTATAGTTCTCTTTGTATACCACGTTGTCAGTTCAGCACTCCGGTTGTAATATGACCAAGCTGTGCAAGCACACTCTTGAGAATGCAACGTATAGTTGTACAGGAGAAAAGCAATCTTGCCTCAAATCAATGGCAACCTTTTGTAGGTCTATGAACTTAATTTAAACTTTAGGTTTACACGGTGCTTTGTTTCCGATGTGCTGCGTTCAGTCAGTTCACGTGAGCCGCTCTCTTGTATGATGTTGCAATGTCCACGGCTTTATTTAATGTTAGCTAAGACCTGGCACTTAAAAGTTTCTCGCTACAGCAATTTTAACTCCGTTACAAAGTCATCCAAAGTCTCGTTTATACGTCGCGTTTTCTCATTAAACTTGTATCTCACAAATATGGTATTGCAAACGGCAGCGGGAGCATTTCTATAAACTTAATTTAAACTTACAGTTTACACCGTGCTTTGTTTCCGCAGTAGCGAAGTGATCACTCCTGCTGCGTTCAGTCAGTTCACGTGAGCCGCTCTCTTGTGTGATTTTGCGATGTCCACGGCTTTATTTAATGTTAGCTAAGACCCGGCAATTCAAAGTTTCTCGCTACAGCAATTTTAACTCCGTTACAAAGTGATCCAAATCTCGTTTATACCTCGTGTCTTCTCATTAAACTTGTATCTCGCGAATATGGTATTGCAAACGGCAGCGGGAGCGTTTCTATAAACTTAATTTAAACTTACGGTTTACACCGTGCTTCGCTTCTTATTGTTTCGCTGCCTTCTCAATTGTGTAATGAATGTTTTCATTAGGGCTCTTTGGGTACGTACTGCGTTCACAGTCAGTTCACGTGATTATGTGGGAGGCGTGATGACGCGATACGCAACTCCGCCTCCCACGGCCAGCGAGCTGCAGTCCATTACAGTATATGGACAAAAAAGAGGTTCCAGTTATGACCGTTACACTTTGAATTTCGAAATGAAACCTGCCTAACTTTTGTAAGTAAGCTGTAAGGAATGAGCCTGCCAAATTTCAGCCTTCCACCTACACGGGAAGTTGGAGAATTAGTGATGAGTGAGTCAGTCAGTCAGTCAGTCAGTCAGTGAGGGCTTTGCCTTTTATTAGTATAGATGATACCCTTAGAAAGGAAAAAATGTACAATGACAAGAATGACCTGACATTGCAGAGTTAAAACAATAACAAGTCATGATATCCATATTACTAACCGAGAATACTAAACCGGATGGACGCAGGGACATCCGGCCATGGGCCGTAGCCGCAAAAAGACGTACTGCGCAGGCGCACCAAGAAATGAGGCTCCGCGAGAGGCGGACGCGACCACAGAAAAAGGGAGTGAGCACAGAAAAAAAGGAGTCAAACGCAGGCGCCGCACAGCGCCGCACAAAACCCATTGCACACGAAACTAGCACACAAAAAAAAGAAGCCGCTCGCACCCACCTGCAAGCCACCCCCCCCCCCCCCCCCACAGGCACCGGACGGGACACACACAAAGAGGACAATTCAACAAGCCCCTGGGACACAAAAAAAAGAACCCAAAACCACCCCACCCACCCTACAAGCAACGGATGGGACACACACAAAGAGGAGGATTCAACAAGCCCCTGGCACACAAAAAGAAAGAAGAAGCTCGCGCACCACCAATCCACCCTCTCCCGCTCAGACACCGAAAAAGCACACGGCGCCGCACGAATCACAATGCACACGAAACGGGACCCACACAAACAGGAGGATTTAACAAGCTCCTAACGCAACAAAAAAAAGAAGCCGTGACCGCCACGCCAGGCCCATTAGAGACGAGACATGACACACGAAACGTTCACAACAACGACGAATCAGACCCACAAACACACTAACATCAATAAGAAGTGACACCCAAAGCCCCATTTCTAAAGGAACCGTCCATATTAAACATACGTCATCTCAACACCTTCACACTAGGCAGCATAGGTGGATCTCCTTACAATAAAGCACTATTAACCGTTCAATTGCAGAAAAGGCTCCATATTAACAGTGAGTGCGATCCTCCTTATTACTTATCCATATTTCGCATGCTGAGGAACAAACAAGTCATGAATACACGCTCACGGGTACAAAATGATTCGGCTCGGATAACGGGACCAAACACACGAACCCACATGAAAAAAAAAAATACACGGCGGCTCATCTGCATTACATCCTACAATACTTCATTTGATTTTGCATCTACCGGAGTAAATATCATGTCACCAAAAGGCAATGACCCATACTGCTTTCGCGTATGTGGACAAATATTACATCGCATTGGAACAGTGCACCCTGAAACAAATCAAGAACGCAAATATGCACAAATCACGTCGGCACCTACAAAGCGCTTCTGAAACCGCGGAAGAAAAAATGTTTCGGCTCCAAAAACACATGTCACTCCTTATTCCAAATACCGGTCCCAATCACAGAAACATCGGTATCCACTATGACAATTCACAGTAACAATGCACGTGACATCCGTCTTGCCACACTATTAATTATAGATGAATGTACAATGGCATCCAGTCACTTACTCAACACCATTGATAAACTTCTACAAACGTTGATGAATAAGAATATTCCCTTTGCGAGAAAGGTACTTTTATTAGGAGGAGATTTTAGACAGTGCTTAACTATTACTCCACTTAAAATCCGCTCAGCTATTGTTCAGTCCACCTTAAAATACGCGGACAATTGGCATTGCGTTGATGAATAATAATATTCCCTTTGGAGTAAAGGTACTTTTATTAGGAGTAGATTTTAGACAGTGCTTAGCTATTGCTCCACATACCGTGCGCTCAGCTATTATTCAGTCCACCTTAAAATACGCGACGACGTCATATAAACAACACGAGACCGAATTCCAATACATATACAGGCGCGAGACCTGATTGGTGATAATACGAAGAAACGAACAGTCCGCATATTAAAAGTGACTTAGATCCTACTTATTACTTATCCATATTCCTCACGATAAAGATCAAACAAGTCATCAATTCACGATCACGGATACAAAACTAGACGGCTCGAGTAACGGGACCACAAACACGAACCCGCATCAAACAAAAAAATTAACCTCGGCGCGCTTCTAAAACCGCGGAACAAAAAATGTTACGCGAACAACTGGCTTTGCTTTCTAAACATACACTTGGTACAAAACATGCAATTTCAAGATCCTGAATATAACAATTGGTTATTACAACTAGAACATTGTACCCTCACCAATACAGTTACAGGATCACATGCTAACAATACTGTTCTCATTCCTAGAATTGACCTTACGAGTTCTGACCTAGAATTACCTTTTACATTGAAACGCAGACAGTTCCCCATTAAACCTGCATTTGCCATGACCATCAACAAATCACAAGGACAAACCATGGACAAGGTTGGCATCTACCTCTCTGAGCCCGTTTTTGGACATGGACAACTTTATGTTGCCTTCTCACGTGTTCGACGTTCATCTGACGTTAAAGTTAAAGTTATAAATGCTCCATGCCAAGGAAGACTCATTCAAGGACAGGACACCATCTTTACTACTAATGTTGTGTACAAAGAAATATTCCACTAAACCATTACTCTGTGCCAAACACTGTATTTTTGGCTTTCTATATGCATCATCCACACCTGCACACTATTCTATATCTAATTCATACATCTCACTCTTTGTCATGCCCCAACGCCAGGGGTTGGCGAGCGAAGCGAGCAGGGGGCAGAGCCCCCTAGTTAAATAAGAACTGTTATTGGCAAGGATTGGTTTCTAATTAAGCAAATGAGTTGGAACAAAACCTGCAGCCACTGTGACCCTCCAGGACCGACGTTGCTCACCCCTGTTGGGCAAGGTCCTATATACAAAAGTCATTGATTAATCAATACTTTATTTTTCATAATTTGAACACAACTTTGATAACACACATATGACATAATGCATAACATCGACAAGTGCCAGTTAAAAAATTGCATATAAATAAGTTGTTAAAGGTACTGTCATATTATATTGAGTTCATATTTTTTATAAAAATAACCAAATAGTGCGAAATGTATCCTGTGTAGCACTGAATATACAAATTCCATTTAAATAGTGCTGTTTATCACTTTTTTAAAATAGTATTTGTGTGAAATGCTGGACACTGTTTTCTGCAATTGTGGTTACTCTCTTTTCGTCAGGGTATTTATAATCACACAGAGTCAATCCTTCTGCTGCCGTTTGCTTATCTCTTTTCCGCCAAGGCTGACCTGTTTTGCAGAGATCTGTAGACATTTCTCTCTTGACACCATCCAAAATTGTGAAATTGCAATTGCAAATAGAGAGGCACAGCAAGGAACAGATCTGGGAATATTTGTGTATGAATGATGAACAACATCCAGAGATTTTACTTTTGAGTTACAGCAGTGCCTACAGCTAAACATCGAAAAGAAGTGCTGTAGAGCTTTATATTAATTAAACTGATTTAATCCTCTAAGACAAATTGCCTACAGGTACATTGCAACATAGAGACAAACAAAAATCAACACAAATTCACCTAGGAAAAATATAAATAAATTATTTTTTAAAGTCAGCTCTACCTGGACCCCTGATAAAATGAAAAAGGCAGTTCAGTATTTTTGTGGGACTGGGGAGCTAAAGAGCTAAACAGATCAGCTTTCTAGGGTTATCAAGCTAGATGTTAAACTAAATGAAAAGCTGTCACCAACTTATTTCTAAGTGCAGAGTTGCAGACTGGAAGTCAATAAACAACTTTGAAACTTCTGTTTATGAAAGAATAAAAAGTGAAATTGATTGCACTTCGATCCATCAGGGAAACAGCATACCTGAGCTTTTGATGTTTTAAATGAATTCAGTTTCTTGATTCCGTGCTTTAAACCTGCCAGTTTTTGCCATTGCTGACTGTCATGTCTAGTGTTTTCAGACTGGTGGGGTTTAGGTAGAGGTGGGTGTTAGTGTGCCGCAGTGGAGTAATGTTGTTTCAAAATTACAGCATACAGAAAAGGCACAATGAATTAATTTAACATACTTTTGTTATTTTGATAGAATTTGACACAGTCACTATTACAGAACATGAGTGTACAAGAAAAAGAATTAATGGAACGTATCTTGAAGTCACACCTTACATTTTATTTAATCACTTTTAAGCAATACCTCTTTCAAAAATGATCACTTTGTACCTGTTACTTACCCTGTGTTATTTGTAATAATGAGCAATAAAACTTATTAATTTCAAGTTTTCATGGAGAACAGACATAACATTACTCACAGAGTTGACTTCAATAGGAGCAAAACCTGAAAAAGAGGAGAGTATTAAAATATTAATGAAAATTTCAGGTTACTTGTGTCACATAATCCATGTTAGTTGAGTGCTCACAATGTCCAAGACATGTCTATTTTTTTGCTAAAATATCATTAAATAAATACAAATTTGAAGCATGTTCAAGCAAAATTAAGCTTTTGAATTGAAGACCCTCCTCCTCCCACATTATTTGGTTATAAGCTCTGTTTAGTGCGTGAACTGAAGACAGAGCTGTTGACCTATGAATGAAGGAGAATATTTCTTCATGAAAAGTTTAACATTGTAGGTTCCGATTCAGCTTTGACTCCCACAGGCCCCTATTGAAGTCCTTTATGCCATAAATGTGGTAATCTCTGTTTTCCATGGAAACTTGATATTAATTTTTTAACATTGATGTTATAATAGATACAGAAATTATCATCTTTGGGTGGAGTATTCCTTTAAGGTACCTCATTTTCATTAAGCTCTTGCCAGGTGAGATATGTTAATATTCACTGTAGATTGATTGTGGGATCTCAATCAAGTCTGTTCAGGCTGTAGGACCTGACAGTTAGTGTTGCCTTCTCATAGCTCCAAGAGACTGGGTTTCAGCATCAGTCTTGTCTTCATATCCATGTCCACTTTTTTCCTGCAGGTAGTCTGGTTTCTTTCCCTGGCAAGGAGGCCTATTGACTCCTACTGCAACAGGGACGGTATTATAATACACAGAACAGGCTTTTTGTCTCTCAGCTTCACTGCCAACCCCCCCTTTACAAACCCTCTTCACAAAGACACACTTTAACTCTAAATTGACCTGGTAAATTTGTGAGTTTGTCAGAAAAAGTGAACAATAGACAGGAAATGGATTTATGGAACAAGTGAGCATAATGCAATTACAGAAGCAAACAATTTGGTATAGTACCTTGTGGGCAGCCAGATCCATGCCTTAGGACAGTTTGACTTTTCACTTTCTATGGGAACTTTGACAACATTTCCTCTCATCCATTGCAAACTAGCCATATCTAATGGATGGTTTAGATTACTCATTTGGTCAGCTTCAGAAGCAATCCCAAACTCATAATTGACACTAGAAAGGTCAACATACTTACAAATGTGTTTAGTTAATAAAAGTAACAAAAAAGGATAGGATAACATACATGTAAGGATGAACAAACCCCCCTTTATTTTAATTTCAGTCTCCCTGCATGTTTGTGGGGTGATGTGCTGCCGAACCCTTCTGTATCATCAGAATCTAGGAAAAAGCCAGAAGTAACATTTACTGTACATCAATAATAGGTCAAAAACAGAGAGAGGTAAATCTTTACTTGTGCTATGGCTAGGTCTAAACTTTTCTTATTTCTCAAAGAAAGTTTCTCCAATTCAAATGAGTTTCCACCTTTTAACCTGTTGCATTTGCCTCACCAACATTTCCTAAGAAAATAGGCTAGTTTCTACCAGAAACTGAGAGTTTAAGATATTAAACTACTACTTGCAGTTTTTCATTTTAGCCACAATCATTGTCATGACCTTGTACAGCAGAAAAAAATTAATCTTTTTTTCTTCAGTGACAAAGGTTAGGTTTCTATTTTAACAAAGCTTGAAGTTGATTTTTCTTTCACAGCCATTTTTTAAACCAATATCAAGTGAAAAACAAATTTTAGGAACATAACCGCTGTTAAATATTTAGTTTACTTTTTTTCTGAGGAAATATTGCAGTCCAGTCAGCAGGAAAATATAAAAAGACTCAGTTATGCTTGGTAGATTTCTTAATTTAGTTGTAAGGCAAAGGTTAATTAGCTCAGATACTGCAAATAAAATACCAAAGTGGGATCAGAGAACAAATATAACTAATAGAATACTGTAATGTGATCATTAGAATTAGAACTAATATGATTATCTACTCCTTATCTTTCCTTGTTCTGTCTTGACAAAAGAGAAACCTATGCTAGAATGTTATACGTAGACTTCATTGCAGCATTCAACATGATCAACCCTCCAAAGTTCATAGGGAAGTTGGGTCTTCTAGGCTACAACACTTCCATATGCAACTGAGTCCTGGACTTCCTGACTGAGAAACCCCAGTTAGTTTGCAACATTAAGCACTGACGTTCTCAAAGACTGACTACTCAACCCATTTCTGCTAGCACACAACTGTATGGGTATGTAAAGCTCTAACACCATCATTAAGTCTGCTCATGACACAACAGTGATGGGTCTCATCATAAATGAGAAATGAGTCATCTTACAAACCGGAGATACGGCGATTGGTGGGCTCATATAAGTGCAACAATTCGTCTCAACAGATGACAGTAGACTTCTGAAAGAGTCATGCTGTTCACACCCCACAACACATCAAGAGCTCTGCGGTGGAATTGGGAAACAGCACCATATTACTTGGTGTGCACCTGGCAGTTGATCTTATAACAATTAACACCACATCCATAGCCAAGGAAGCATAGCAGTGTCTACACTTCTTTCCACGACTCAGGAAAGCAAGCCTACTTTCATCTGTTCTCACGACATTCTACAGGGATACCATGCGCAGCATTCTGGCCAGCTTCTGTAAAAACCAAATGTCCACCCTGGGATAATTCTATCTGTTTTCTTTGGGGCTTATGAAAAGGTGTTAAAATGATCTAATCAGTATCATTAATTGTAAAACATGACCTGGAAATTGTGGCATCAAGAATTTAAAACCGTATTAGACAATTCACTGTTCATGTTGAATAAACTTAGACCCAGAACTTAAATTTTGTATTAAATGAGTCAACATTATCATGGAATACTAAATGTGGAAATAAAAGACACAAAAAGGAATGGTTGGAGAAAAAAGACAACTAAAATTTGAATAGCAAGTTGCACATTACTAGAATCACATCTAAAGTATCATTGACCTCAATTTGTAGATGATATAGACAAACTGGTTAAATGACTAGCTGCCAAGTCTTTGATAATGTCACTTGTGAGCTATCATATGCACAACTAATTCTAAACAAATAATCAAAGTATTGCTAAAAGGCATGTAATACCTGATGGTACGTTGAACAATATTCATAAAAATCTCTAATTGCAGCATGAACTACACACTAGAGTGCACCCATAATATAATGCATATTGTGGAAAATTTTATATCAGACACTGCAAAGATACTTGATGGCACTTAGTAGGAATTTAGCATGGTAGAAACTTGCATCATCTTTCAGTGTGAACTTTACTAACAACATTGCCAATACTGAAGAATAAATAACACTTAAATGTATAAGGCAATCCTTACTTCTTTACTACATTGCTGGATAATTTGAATTGACCAATGTTACATTTTGCATGTCACATATTATTTTCTATGACACTGATTCCCAAGTTCAGCCCAGAGGCACCCATGTGCTTTCCAATTTTTGTTCTAACCAGGGTTCATAATCATTTTACCTTACGTTGATCTCATTGATTTCTTATTCTTCATTCAGTAATGAGAAGTCAAGCAAAATGACACCTTTTATTGGATAACTAAAAAGATTACAATATGCAAGCTTTCGAGGCAACTCAGGCCCCTTCTTCAGGCAGGATGTATTCTTATTCAGAAAAGAGCATTGATGCAACATTTACATTTATAATAAATTTAGAAATATTCCTATGTTTACCATAGTTAACTCTCTTTTGCGATTTTTCTATTGATTCACCTTTTTCAATGAAGTTTGATCTCTTAATTGTATCCTAATAATAAGAACTAGTGAAACATGCAAACCTCCGGTCCTCAAATAAAAGGCAATTGAATGCGGTATAGTCTACCATTATGACGATAAACTTGAATTTGTAATTTGAACACATGTCATTGGTGGTACTGTGTATGTGCTTGATGATGATGATGATGAAAAAAACCTTAAACCCCAAGATAAAAAATGCCGCTAAATGATTTGCATATAACATACTGTACCTAACTGTTCGCTACATTCAAATAAAATGTAACAAATCCAATTTTGTAGTATCTGGATTTACACCTAAATGTGGAAACTGGGACATAATATTTTGTTTAAATAAATTAGGATTCTGCCTAAAAGTAAAATTTCATTGAGATGAACACCTATAGCCACAGGATACTTAAAAACATTTTTCTATGATACTAAGTGTAGTATAATTTATTCTTTACAGTAATATATTGCAGCACAGACAGTATGCCGGACATGGGGTAAAATCACCCAGAAGTTGATTTTTAATTATTTTCTTAAATACAGTGCACCAAGCACCACAATTAACAAATCAATAATCACAAATACTAAATCCTCCTCTCCTCCCAACTCCAACACAGCTTGCTGGGTTTCAACCAGTCCTTTAAATAGTCCTTGACCCAGAAGTGCTCCTGTTCTTCTGTCCATGTGATTCCATAGCACTTCCGGGTCAGACGAAGACTTGTGTTTTTTTTTTTTTCAGCTCGGAAGTACTTCTGTTTCTTCGTCCTCGTGACTGAGGAGTACTTCCAGGCTACCGGGAAAATAGAAATCCCTGCAGCGTCCTACGATGGTACCCACAGCACCTAGCAGGGCTGTGAAGCCGAACTCCATCCTCCATGGTGCCCGGCAGGAAACTGGGGCACCTCCATGCTGCAGGGGGGACACCATCTAGCGTCTTGGATGTGTCGGCCGGGATAAGCTGCCGGCCGTCCATCACTATATATATATATATTATAAAAAGAATGACTCTTAGACATTGCGAAGGTTTGGGGCAGCCACCCGTTTAATTGTTCCCGGCGGCAAAATAGTTGCAAAAACATTGCCATGTTCACACAATTGAGTCCAAAACAGAACTAATTCTCTATACACAAGATGGCAGGTTTAAAGGCCAGTGGAGGAAGTGATGTCATCAGGACCGGAACCAGAAGTGACGTCATTGGCTGAGTGGGATTTCCCTAGAATGGTCTGCAAAAGATTGAGAGGGAGAATTAGTGCACTTTGTCACCCCCTGGTCCGGTGTGGAATCACATGTACTCAAGCACTTTAGTTGTCTCCTAAACATGCATGTGTGACAGGGTCCCCAATCAGCCCAGACCCATCGGGTCGGGCTTTCTGCACCGAGAGGTCGTGAATGTGGGAGAGAGCATCGGCGTTGGTGTGGAGAGAACCCGTCCGATGAATGAGCGAGAACTTATAAGGTTTCAGATCAAGGAACCACCTAGTGACTCATGGGTTAGACTCCTTATGCAGGGCCATCCACTGGAAAGGTGCATGGTCTGTGACAAGTGTAAACTCCCAACCCAAGAGGTAGTACATCAATTGTGTAATCACCCTCTTAATCGCAAGAGCCTCTCTTTCCACTGCTGCATACCTGATCTCCCGATCCAGCAGTTTCCGGCTCAGGAACATGACGGGGTGTTCAGCACCATTGACGCTTTGGCTCAGCACTGCTCCTAGGCCTGTGTCCGACGCATCCGTCTGGAGGATAAAAGGAAGTGAAAAGTCAGGTGCCTTCAAAACAGGTGGTGACATCAGGGCCCTTTTTCAGTCACTGAATGCAGCTTCTGTCGCATCAGTCCATACCACAATGTTAGGAGCCCTCTTCTTTGTTAAATCAGTCAAGCGCACAGCTCTCTCCGAAAAGCGTGGTGCAAACCAGTGGTAGTACCCTGCTAAGCCGAGAAATGCCTGAATCTGCCGCTTGGTTCGCGGACGGGGCCATTTCAAAATGGCATCTATTTTAGAGCACTGTGGCTTCACAGTACCACGACCCACCACGTAGCGTAAATATTTGGCTTCTTTCAATCCGAAAGAAACATTTTTTCGGATTGATTTGAAGACCGGCTTCACCCAGCGTCTGTAATACCGCTCGGATGTGCTGTAGGTGTTCCTTCCAGGTGCTGGAATAGATGATGACATCATCCAGGTAGGCAGCACTATACGTGTTATGGGGGTGGAGTACTTTGTCCACCAGATGCTGGAAAGTCGCAGGAGCCCCATGTAACCCGAATGGAAGGACATAATACTGCCAGTGCCCACTAGGGGTGCTAAACGCGGTTTTAACCTTTGCAGAGTCTATTAAAGGAACCTGCCAGTACCTCTTGGTCATGTCAAGTGTGGTCAGATATTCAGCCTGTCCAAGCCTCTCAAGGAGGTCGTCCACTCGAGGCATCGGATAAGCATCAAACTGTGAGACCTGATTAAGCTGACGGAATTCATTGCAAAACCTCCAACTCCCGTCAGGCTTAGAAACCAAGACTATTGGGCTGGACCAAGGACTATAACTTTCCTCTATGAAAGCTAGGTCCAGCATGCGCTTGATTTCCAGTTCCACTTCAGCCTTCTTTGCCTCAGGAAGATGATAGGGGCGTTCTCGGACTATGACCCTGGGCTCAGTCACAATATCGTGGGCAATCAGAGAGGTCCTTCCGGGGGTTTCGTCTACTGCTTTGAGCTCTCGCCTCTGTTGGTTATTCAAGTTAGAGCCGAAGTTAAGGGTGTTGGTTTGAGCAAAGAATGAGTGGGGCTGGCCGGAGGAGGGATCAGGGTCCCTTTCCTTCCACAGCTTCAGCAAGTTCACATGATATATCCGCTTGCTCGGTCGACAATTGGGCTGTTTCACCAAATAGTCGATAAGCCCTTTCCTTAACTTCGTACGGTCCTTGCCAATGGGCAAGTAGTTTAGAGTGAGAGGTGGGAACCAACACCATGACCCAGTCCCCCGGTTGGAATTCCTGAAGCGTCGTGCCATGGTCATAATAGTGGGCCTGTGCTGCTTGCGCCTCCTCCATGTGACTTTTTAATATGGGTCGAATTTTTCCAAATCTATTGCGTAACTGTGCGATATACTCCAAAATATTAGTCAAGGGAAGAGCCTCTTCTTCCCAACCTTCTTTTAAAATGTCCAATATGCCCCGGGGTTGTCGTCCATATAATAATTCATAGGGTGAGAACCCCGTTGAGGCTTGTGGAACTTCCCTGTAGGCAAAGAGTACGAGGTGGAGGAGTTGGGGGACATTAATCAAGGGAAGAGGAACAAGAGGAGCACGGTCCCTCCTAGGAATTTGCTGCAGCTGACACTCTGGACAAGAGATACAGAAGCAGTGAACCTCCTTGTTAATTCCCAGCCAATAAAATCGGAGCTTGATACGCTCTAGTGTTTTCTCGGTGCCCAGGTGGCCTCCTAGGAGGTGGGTGCGTGCTAATTTACAAACCTGCCGCCGGAAAGTTCGTGGAATTAGCAACAACTTCCGCACCCCCCCCCCCCCCTCGTGCTCACTAATAATAAATAATTTTCTATGACAAAGTGATGCCCCTGTGGCATGGTCAGATGGGTGCTTTGGCCGTTGACGAGAACCACTGCATTCTTTGCAAATTTAAGGGAATCATCATTCCATTGTTCCCTTTTAAATGAGGCCGGTGTTTGTCTAAATTGAAAGTTTAAATCTGAGAGAGGGTCTGGTCTGACCTCAAGGGGCAGGGAGTCATCCCGCTCCGCCGAGACGCGGACAGATGACATAACAGTCTGCGACGGCCCGGGCAGCTCCCCGTCCTCCTCTTGGCCTCCCATATCTCTCTTTGCTGGCTGAGAACACGGTGTGGAGACAACCTACAAAGGAGGATTCCCATCTGTGACTAGGCCTAAATTAGGTTTAGGAGAGGTCAGTACATCACCACATTTATTATTAGACCAGTCCCGCCTGAGAATCACAGCAAAAGGTGGATTTGGGAGGACCACTACGGTGATTCTTTTAATTGATCCTCCCTGGCTGATGAAACATTGGGTGGATTTATAGAATTGGATATCTCCATGCACACAGGTTATACTGGTCTTTAGTTTTAGCCACTGAGGCGGTAGTACATACCGGCGATCAACAATGGAAATGTTGCTGCCGGAATCAAAGAGAGCTTCCACTTTAAATCCGTTTACAATTACCTCTCCTGTATGAGTCATTGACAAGGGGTTTGAAAGCGCACACAACCCAGCCCTCTTTCACCATTTACATTCCACCTCACTTCCAAGGGAGGGTCGCACCCGCGGATTCGGGGACTCCAGTGAAAACTCCAATTTATGCAGAAAGGGCAGATTAGGAGGGATGTCATCTCCACAGCATCCGCCAGAGGACTGTGCTGCTCCCCCAAATTGCGAGTCTGCCTTAGATGTTTCAATGAACTCGTTCACAGTTGAAAAGTCTCCCCAGACCGGCTGGGTGTTCTGGCAGATTACTTATTAATAGAAAACAGGCTACCTTTTTCACGATTTGGAAGGTGGTGCACTCAGTGGGCTTTAACCAAGCCACCACCGTTTCCCATAGAACATCAAGCTGCTCTTGGGTAGACCGCTCAGGGTCTAGCTTCCATGCCTGTAATCGCTTCACCTGCTGGTCTGGGGAATCCCCATTTTGCTCTGAGGCCTTGGCCTCTGCGGGGAGGACAGCTCTCTCCTCGGAGGGAGCATAATAAGTCCCCTTTGCTTCCCCCATAGAGACCAGCCCACATCACTGTGTCCCATCGACACTCTCCCTATATAATCTACATGGCCCGGAATTAGACAAAGGGAGCGGAGTCTGCACCGGTTCTTTCCGAAATCCTAGATGAAACCACCCCCCGGAAGCTCGCCCCCGGTACTCTCCCACCTGGTCATGATTCAGGTCTGGTCCTCGTTCTCTTCTGGACTTTTATCATCCTGCTGACTACACCACTGTAAGAAGAATGACCCTTAGACATTGTGAAGGTTTGGGGCAGACACCCGTATAATTGTTCCCGGCTGCAAAATAGTTGCAAAAACATTGCCATGTTCACACAATCAAGTCCAAAACAGAACTGATTCTCTATACACAAGATGGCAGCTTTAAAGGCAATTGGAGGAAGTGATGTCATCAGGACTGGAACTGGAAGTGACGTCATTGGCTGCCCCAGAGCCGGGTGGGATTTCCCTAGAATGGTCTGCAAAAGATTGAGAGGGAGAATTAATGCACTTCGCCACCCCCTGGTCCGGCTTGGAAACACATGTACTCAAGCCCTTTAGTTGTCTCCTAAACATGCGTGTGTGACAATATATATATATATATATATATATATATATATATATATATATATATATATATATATATATATATATTTATTTATATTGTCACATGTATGGGAGGCAGCTAATGGGCCTGAATGAGGGCAATTCCATGTCAGAGCAGGGGGTGGCGAAGTGTACTGATCCTTTCTCTCTTTCCACTGGAGACCACTTACGGGAAATTCTGCCTGGCCCTGATGACATCACTTCCAAACATGTCACTTCTGGTTCCAGCCCCACTGATGTCACTTCCTCTGCTTTCCCTTAAAACCACCATCTTTACCTTAGAAAAAGTTGGTTAGACCTGCATGTGATGTGGTTTAAGTAAGCTCACAAATTTGTTGGTTCAGATAACAATTAGTCTTAGTATGCAGCTAGTCTTTATCTTCTGCTAGTAGGTAAGTCATGTGCAAGGTGCAACAACACTAACCCCAATAGATAGTCTTGTTACTATTAATACAAACTAAGAAAACATCATCTCATCTTAAAAAGACACATTAATTTGGGTCATGTGGTTAGAAATGTTGTCACAATCTAGTATTTTTTTGGAGTGGTGGGGCTTAGGCAGTCGGTCCATTGAGAAATCTCACTGCAAAATTCAGGCTAAAAAATATAGTCTAAACAAATGTGATTTTACAATGACAGAACTAAAACCAAAAACTAATGTAAGCTTTTTTAAAATAAAAATAAATGAGGTCCACCTCAAAAACAGTTCATATGACTGATAGTTTTTGATGCCCTTTTTCTTACACTGATCCTATTCAATTTTGTTTTGCTCTAACATTCTTTTCTTTTTTATGGCTAATATATTTCCAAAAACTGACAAAATCAGGTTATTGAGATCACATTGTGCTTTCCATTTGAATGCATACAAAATTATCCCAGTATTATAATGTCTTGGTTGCATCCATGAATGTACTCACAATGCCCACAGCCAAATAACACATGGTTCATGTCAATAATTTCATCAATGCACAAGGCTACGCATACAAAAGGATAACAAAACAAGAAGAGAGACTAAATAAATAATAAATGTACAGTGGAAAATGGCAAAATCAACACCTCAACCATTTTTGCTGGGGCAATATATGAGAAAGGGGCATTTTCTAGTAATTATTTATAATAAAGAAAAGAACAGAGAGAGGCATCCGAATAAGGTGTTTAAAATTTGAGCTTAAAGATTATTATTTTAATTCAGTTCCTATAGGTTTTGCAAGGAGTTTTTCAAAGAATTCCGTATAGGACTTTAATCTAGAAGGACAATTCCAGAAAAAGTTTGTATTTCTAAAGACAATCATGCTGATAAAATAATTCTCAGGTAGAAGAAAAGAGCCATCACAGCACGACTCATATACTGTAAAACCTCATATTTTCACTCCCATTACTGGATGGAAAGCAGTTAACAGTGTTCTGAACTGAAGTTTTCTCTACCAGAGAAGCCTGCATATGTCAGTCTTGAAATGGTGTCCAGTATGTGCCTCTGAGATGGTGTGATTAGCGGCAATCAAGGTGCCAAAAATGACAAGCTAGCCTCTAAATACCACCAGCCGAACCAGCAACTCACTGAGTCTGAACTCAAAATAGGTCTCACCCCAGACAGTCTGGCCCCAAACTTGAAAGGCTGGCTTCAAAGTCCCCAAAATGGTGTTCAACATTTTAAAAGTGAAAAATTCTAAAAATATATAAATATGCCTTTCAGGAGAGAGAGAGAATACATTGTATAATCTGGCATGAGAAGATAAGACAAATCTTTATAAATGAAGAATTTGTTTAAAGTATACAAACAAAGCAAGCACAAAAATGACCAAGCAAGAAAAAAGTCAAAACATAGGAAAAACATTGTGTCTAAAAGGCAACCCAAGGCAAAAACAAAGTAATAAGGTCAAAAATCCAAAGAATCATAAAATCACAGAATTATACAAAGAAACACTCACCAAACTCCCAAGCACATTCAAAATGAACAGCCAGGAACTGTGGGAGACCTGCTGGATTTATAGGCACAGAGCAGCTCCTGGTGCTGATTGGTGAATACTGAGAAAAATGTTATATAAATGTAATTAATTATTATTGTTGGCAGGTGCCCCCCTCTCTCTTCAGGTACCACCCACAACATAATGTACATGGAACTTTACCAATGCCTGGAAACATAAAAACTATTGTAAATAATCAAAAATCGCAAATATCAAATAAACATAAATAAAACTAACACATACAAAAAAATAAAGAAATAACAAAGAGGACATAAAGCTTGAATTTGAACCCCCAAAATAGGGGGGATAAAAAAAGCTTGATTTATTGCATAACTAGACCTCAGGGTGAGTTGAATGGTATATCATATGTTGGGGTTTTGTTGTACCTGTGAGTCAGGAGGCGACAGACAAAAAATCTTAAAGTGATTTAAAACGTACAATACTTTACTCACAAATAATGATGGTAACTCTACAACAGTCAATGAATCTCTGAGGGACTCATTTCCTTCTCCAGATTATGAAGCCAGAGGTTGGTTCCATAGCTGTTATGCCATGGTGGCCCTGCCTGTTGCAGTAACAACCACAAAACACAGAGAATGTAGCCCTGAGGTTCATATACACAATACATAACAATATTAACAAATTTTGCATAACAATTAAACACATGAAACACAGAAGTTCAAAAGCAATAACTAGAGGGTAAATATACTTAAGACAGGGAAAAAAACCCTGGTTGAATTATAACAGGAGAAAATGGTGATTCAGAACTGCAGCATGCATCCTTTCATACTGGCTCGGTTTTCTGAAGGATTTGTCAAATAAAACATTCATGTTAACCTGGATCAGTATATCCATGGAAACGAATGAAACTTATGCTCTGCTAGGTGTTTCCCAGTTGTAACTGTAAGTACCTTTTTATGAAGTGGAAGTGTCTAGAAGCAACAACAGCTCAGCCACAAAGTGGTAGATCATGCCAACTAATAGCCTGGGGAGACCTTGTGCAGAAGCTCATGGTGCAAAAAAATAAATATCCTGTATTACATCATTCATAACAGAGTTCCAAACTGCACCTGGAAGCAATATTAGCACAAGAACTGTATGTCAGAAGCTTAATGAAGTGGGTTTTGTTGATTGATCACCTCCTCACAAGCCTAAGATCACTATGTTCAATGCCAAGCATCAGATGGAGTGATGTAAAGGACGTCACCATTGGACTCTGGAGTAGTGGAAATGCATTCTATTGAGTGATGAATCGCACTTTAGTATCTGGCATTCAAATGGACAAATCTGGGCTTGGCAGATGTTAGGAGAACGCTACCTTCCAGACCACTCAATACCTACTGTAAAGTTTGGTGGAGGATGGATAATAGTCTGGGGTTGTTTTTTATGATTTATTAGGTACCTACAGCATGCATCACCCCTTCTTCTGGTAAAATGCAGAGGCATTTTAGACAATTCAGTAGTTCAACGTTGTGGCAAAAGTTTAGGAAAGGCCCTTTTCTTTTCCTGCCCGATTGTCTCCTGGTGCCCAAAGCCAGGTCCATAAAGACATGGTTTGAAGAGTTTGGTGTGGAGGAGTTTGAATGGCCTGCACAAAGCCCTAACCTTAACCCTATTGAACATCTTTGAGATGAACTGCAAAGCCAAATGGAAGGCAGATTTTCTTGTCCAACATCTGTAACTTACATCACAAATGCTGTTCTGGCTAAACACACTCCAAAATCTTGTGCAAAGCCTTCCCAGAATAGTAAAAGTTGTTATAGCCAATGGTAGTTGTCTGGGCAGGTAACTCCATATTAATGTCCATTGTTTTGGAATGGGTTGCTCAACTAGCTCATATAGATGTGATGGTCAGGTGTCCATAAATCTTTAGTCATACACATGCATAAATATGCCAATAAATTACATTGGCATGGACCGGTTACAAAAATCTTAAACGAAATTCTTGCAATTCATTAATTATAGCCTACAATTTTAATTATCAAATGTAAATAATTTTATAACACTTTCAATTTCTCTTTTTTTTTTTGGTTAATGTATTCATCCTTCTACAAATTTAATGATTATTGAAGAAAGCACAGAAAGATTGTCTCTTTCTGACAAGTTTTTTTAATAAGTGTTTCCAACTTCCACCTCTGTCAATCTGTCAAAGATAGGAATCAGCTTGAGAGAGTGGTGTGCATTGCTTCTGAACTATAGAATACACTCTACTCAGGGATTCACTCCTCTCTTTTAGGCTAAAACCCACTGAACCCCACTTATCTTCTGTTTGGGTTCCTTTCTTCTGGTAAACAGCTTAGATCTATGAAGACTTGAACTACCAGGCAGCTTAACAGAACTCACCTGCTAGCTGTGAGGAGCATTAAAATTCAGTTAATATCTTCACTTGAAGCTTTTGAATGAACATAGTTAGTTTCTATGTCTTCTTCTTGAAGTGATTAATTGTGGAGGTAAAATACTGGGGAATGATAGCTATTACTTTAAATCAGGGGTAAGCTGAGTGGTACCCTGCTGTGGCTGCAGGGTTTTGTTCCAACCCAACTGCTTAATTAGAAACCAATCCTTGCCAATATAAGACCTGATTTAATTTTTATGGCTTATTAACCTGTAATGTTAATTAACCTGTAACCTGTAATTCTTATATCGTCGATTTCCAAGGAAATCATCCAAATGATTTGAAGCCTAAAACAGATAATTTTCTGTCACATTTTTCTTTAAGTGCTTTAATTAAACCAAATACTGCATGATGAATCCACACATGTGTACAGTAAATGGAAACAAGTTAGATGGTGAACCACTGGCTCCTTCGTCATTTGCATCTCATTGCTAATATGGAGCCATTAAAAACACTGAATGCAGCAGTTTAAGACTGTGAGACCACGAAAATGAAGCTGAAAAATGTCAATTGAGCAATAACTGCTTCTTTAGCAATAAATGAGTTCTCATTAATAAACTGGGTGTGAACAAAAACCTGCAGCCACTGCGGCCCTCCAGGATCGATGTTGCCTACCCCTGCTTTTAATTATTTTTTTTGTATTGAAACTTTATTTGTATAAGCTTCACCATATCAAATTCTACAGAACTGAACTTGTTATGACAATGACGTAAATTAATGTTAGCAAATATGACAATTTGTTTGGATTATTTAGATCATGGTGACTCATCAAACAGCCAATAAGTAGTGACTATAGCCAGGTCCATGTTCTTAGGGAGTTTAATGAATATGCCTTTTTTTGTTTCCATGATTGCGTTAGTGCTTACCTGTTCTTAATTTTTTTTTTAAATAGACTATCAGTTACCAAGGAACAGCCTTTTCATTCTCTGGAATCTGAAATTAAAACAATCGCCAGTAGGCCTGTGTTTGTGGCTTTATTCATTATCGATGCGATTGCTATAAAACGTGAAATTGTAGTGGACACTGGGATTTCCTATCCAATCATCAGGGATAGCTTTTAAGTTTTAAAGCATTCTGTTGTGAGAATCTACAGATTGCATGTTTTCATGTTATGTCTGTCTAATTTGTGAATGTATTTCTTCAGTTTTTAAATTTTACTTGGTTTACTGGTAATCTTCCATTGTTTCACAGGACCCAAGCTTCCCACAACATTGTAATGTTGGCTAAGCTAGGTGGTGGCTGGTTTTGCCCCACAGAACAACTATTTTAAAAACATTCTTTATATTGGATTATATGTTTTTAATGCATCTACCTTGTATAGTAAAAATTAAATAATAAAAATGATGGGCAAAAATCATTAAATGTGGAATTTTCCCTGCTGTAATGCTGATTAAAAATTGTGCTTTTACAATATAAACTGTGTGTCAGACCTCATAAGATAAAGTGGACACTATGTAATCAAAATATTCTGTAACAGGAACAGCACACAGGTGCAAATGAGATTATTAATATTCACATTTTGTAAGAGATAAGGTAAGGGTTTGTGATTATATAAGAATTCTGGTGTTTATGCAAAAGAGACAAAGGCAAGAGTTCTGGGAAGATAAGTATAAAAAATGTTAAACAGTGTCATTGTGCAATTTAGAATGTATATGTTTAAGCTTAGATAAAATAACCAGTGTGTATATGCTTGAAAGAATATGTGAAATATATGGGACTTTAAGATTAAAGTGTTTCATGTTTAGCTAAAAGTAACTTAACTAAGAATCAACCAGACAATGGGAATTCATCAGATGTCTAATTTTTTGAGTGATGCAAACATTTCACATAAAGCAACCAGCAAGTCACTATAAGTATTGGTCAGATGTTGCTATCTACAGACCACCCCTGTGATTCTAAGTAAGACTGCAACAACAAAAACTATTGTTTTCTTAACTGAAATGTATTCCTATGTTTTTCAGCAAATAAGCATAAGTAATGTTTGAAAGAAAGTTTAAGTATTGCAATGCTGAAGTTGTTGTGTTGTTTATAGACATTTAGTAATTACCGATGATTGGTAGCCTCTTTAGTGTTATGTTTAACCCTGGAAAAATGAGCCAGAAACATTGAATTTTTTTCAACAAGAAAAAAATGTTATAAGTGTAAAAAAACATGAAAATATCAAAATGTCAACATCAACACAGTAGAAAAGGTATGACTAATGTCTACAGCTGTAGTGATGCAGATTAGTGCTTCCATCGAAATATTTTTAAACAGTCACCAACGCGCAGCCCAATGTTGCAATCCTTATATTTTTTCTGTCGTTTACACTTGAGAGGGTAGAATGTCAGTCCCTAATCTGCACAATCAGTTTACGCAGTTTTGTTATTGAATGCTTCCACAGCACAAGGCTTAGTGATGGGGACATTGGCAGTTACTGCACTGTGAACATTGCTTAGGGGCTAACATCTTTCTTGTCCTTGCACTTGCTCACAATCATTTTGCCTTTTTACCACACAGCTACTGTCACACCATGGTGAAGCTTCACATAACCATATTCACTGGCCATATGAAGGCCGTTTGGTCCAACGGTAAATTGATTTTTTTTCTATCCATGTCAATGTTTGATGACCAATTCACATTGTCATCACTATCACTCAGTTCCTGAAATGATTCAGTTTCAGTTTATTCTAAAACTGCATTTACAGCTTTTCATTATTCATTGTGATTTTTGTTGAATGCTCTGCCCTACTCATACCATAGTGTTACTATAAAGTGGCAGAAAGCACAGAAATATAAACTTTTTTACAATACGTTATTTCATCTACTAAATTACAGGAAAATACTGTGCAGAGAGTTATTCAGACTTCCTCCTTAAAAAAGGAAAGGTGTCTGTGTGTCTGTCTGTGTGTCCATCCGGTCGTTATGTCTCTGTCAATCCATTAGATGCTACGTCACAAACATTAACAACTGCTTTTACGACTCCCATACTATCATATAGGTTAAAGTATCTTTTGTGAACACTTTTTCAAAACAAAACACCTACATATCAATTCACTAAGGTTTAAGTAGGCATATTTAAGAGTGTTCGACAGAACTGTGTCTACATGAATTCATGTTCATGGCATTGTTTCAACTTTTCTGTCATGTTTTCACAGTTCATGTTTGCCAGAATGCTTTCAAACCTCTTTTGAAGTGCAACTTGTAGGTTGGTTTCTCCATTACGGACAGTGGCTGTGGAATAAACTATGGAAGCTAAATTTAATTTTACAAAAATGACAAACACGTTTGCAAGCATGCTGATGTCTTGCCCCTGCGTCTTGTCACAATAAATAGACACCAGAGTAATGAAAAGGTTTGGGGCAGCCACCCATGTCATATTCCCTGGCTGCAAATGGGAAAATTGCTAGCACTGATGTGCTCAGAATGGAGTCCAAAACAGAACTGATTAGATTAGTCAAATATGGCGGCTTTAAAGGCCAGAAAAGGAAGTGAAGTCATCGAGGGTGGAAACGGAATGGTCCTCTTCCATAGGCTCAGACACGGACGTGATGTCATCAAAAGGGCCGGAACCAGAAGTCTCTTCGGTCATGTGTTCTTCACTGGAAGTGACATCATCTAAGGGTCCAGAACCGGACGTGACATCGTCAAGGTCGGAACCAGAAGTGATGTCATCAGGGCCAGGCGGAATTTCCTGTAAATGGTCTGCAGGAAAGTGAGAAAAAAGGACAGTGCACTCCGCCACCCCCTGGTCATTTAGACCCTTTAGCTGCCTCCCGTGCACACATGTGTGACAGTCTAAATTAAGAGATGCCCATTTTTGCCACTGCCTGCAACAAATAACACCAATTAATGTTTGCCTGTTCACTCTTTTTTGCGACGGCTTCAATTTAACATGGTACTATACATTGCACAGATAGCACAGTTACTTTTTTATTACCATGTATTATTTTGTGTTCTCTCTCCATTATCTATAATGGTGTTTTTCTTTGTGTTACTTGCTTTGTTTTGCCAGATTTTCTTTTTACATTTTAATTGTTATTTTCTAAAATATCTTAAATAATTGCATGGTAAAACTTATACTCAACACAGGGTTCTAAATCATAGTTTGAATTATATTTATAATATGAATATACAGTATGTGTGTACATATGTATGTACAGTATGTATACTGTATCTGGAATGGATAAACTATTATGAGGGTACCTTACCTGAATATTTAAACAGTATTGAGCTCATTGGTCTCTCGTGTTCATAACCTTCAAGGAGGTTAGTTTTTTTAAGCTTCTCAAATTCAGCCCTTTAAAGGTAGGCTCAGTGGTCTAATAATATATTTGTGTGCATTTGCTTTAACCTAAGTGATATTAAGCAGAGCCTTGATGCAGTTTTACTTTACGTAAGGTGAAATGGTTTGATTACTTAATATTAAGGTGGTTGTGCATTGTGTTTTTCTTTACTTTCTTGTTTTGCTAATGAATTTATTTCTGGTAAACTTATCCTGTGTAGTGCGGAGGCAAAGCATTGTACTTATATCGGTATTCAGGTGAATTAATGCAATCCTTGTGGGGAAAAAAAGCATTTTTTATTGAGGGTTTAGTGATAGAATCACTATGTCACACCCTAGAGGTCAGGGTCAATACTTTGTCCCGATACACCCTAAAATTATTGGTTGAGTTGTAAATGGCCTCCTGCCAATAGAAGTATCAACAAGATACACACCAGAAAATGGAAGCTCCTGTTTGTCAGTGGTGTAGCTAGAGTTCGTTGCTCTCAGGGTGGGGTGGTGCTTTAATTTGCTGCTCTCCAACATATCTGAGTATGTTAATCTATTTAAATAGAAAATTAAAATGATGTACAGTAATCCCTCGCTATATCGCGCTTCGCCTTTCGCGGCTTCACTCTATCGCGGATTTTATATGTAAGCATATTTAAATATATATTGCGGATTTTTTGCTGGTTCGCGGATTTCTGCGGACAATGGGTCTTTTAATTTCTGGTACATGCTTCCTCAGTTGGTTTGCCCAGTTGATTTCATACAAGGGACGCTATTGGCAGATGGCTGAGAAGCTATCCAGCTTACTTTTCTCTCTCTCTCTCTCGCGCTGACATTCTCTGATCCTGACGTAGGGGGATTGAGCAGGGGGGCTGTTCGCACACCTAGACGATACGGACGCTCGTCTAAAAATGCTGAAAGATTATCTTCATGTTGCTCCCTTCTGTGCAGCTGCTTCGTGAAGCGACATGCTGCACGGTGCTTCGTATACTTAAAAGCACGAAGGGCACGTATTGATTTTTGATTGAAAAACAAACTCTGTCTCTCTCTATCTCTCTCTCTCTCTTTGTCTGCTCCTGACGGAGGGGGTGTGAGCTGCCGCCTTCAACAGCTTTGTGCCGCGGTGCTTTGCATACTTAAAAGCCAAACAGCCCTATTGATTTGTTTGCTTTTCTCTATCTCTCTGACATTATCTGCTCCTTACGCACACTCCTTTAAAGAGGAAGATATGTTTGCATTCTTTTAATTGTGAGACGGAACTGTCATCTCTGTCTTGTCATGGAGCACAGTTTAAACTTTTGAAAAAGAGACAAATGTTTGTTTGCAGTGTTTGAATAACGTTCCTGTCTCTCTACAACCTCCTGTGTTTCTGTGCACATCTGTGACCCAAGCATGACAATATAAAAATAACCATATAAACATATGGTTTCTACTTCGCGGATTTTCATCTTTCGTGGGGGGTTCTGGAACGCAACCCCCGCGATGGAGGAGGGATTATTGTATAGAGAAAAATTAAGATACATTTTGCATAGATTTAATCATATATAGAGAAATTTTTCACTTACGAATATTTATAAGTATCAACTAGACAAGAATACAGTATAGATGCACTGATAAGCAGTGTTCTGATTATTAGTTTAATATAGTTACGCTGCGAAAACCAGAACCAGTGTAGTGTACAAGTGATAGGTGGGGATGTTTTCTGCGCAGAGCAAGAACTCATTCGGATTGATAATGACACGAAATTATAAATTTTAAATTAGTTGTTTATTTTCCTAGAAATTAGATAGATAGATAGATAGATACTTTATTAATCCCAAGGGGAAATTAGGGAAATTAGAAATTAATAAATTATTATCGGTGTAATGTTTATGTTTATTTTTGTTATTGCCTCATAAAATTCAACTGCTGTGTCTGATGCTGTCACAGAAGGACAGTCTGAAAATTACTTTTGAAGCATTTGTGGATAAAAATCAAAGAATTTGAGTGATATTTTTCCGAACCCTGCTGCTTACACATGAATTGTACTGAGCCTTTTGGCCAATAATGCCGCCCCCAAAAATGTGCCCCCTGGGGCGGACCGCACCCTCCGGCCACCCCTAGCTACCCAACTGCATTTTGTACCCAGCTGAGCCAGTAGGGATGCGTGAAATGAGATGCATTAAAAAACAGGAACTCCTGCTTATTCACAGTAGCCTCATCAAAAGAAATGTGTCAAAAAGAGACATGCAACAAAAGAGATGCTTCTGCCAATACTGCCTAAACATGTCAATACAAATAGCTCAAAATGTTGAGCAAGCCTCTTAATGGACAGAAGGTTGGTTGGCCCTTTGAGAATATGTGCCATGAGATAAGTAAAGGAGGTGTCTAAGTGATTTCTTGCAGGCTCTGCAGTTACACAAGTGTTTCCCTGTTTGTAATTTACTATGCACTAGGATGGCTTAAAACACTGAAGACATGTTTTGGAGGGGTGAGAGATGAACAATCTCTTTGTTAAAATTATTGCTTTTGAAACTACAGAAAACTGTACCTGGGATGATATATAAATGCAGAATCAATATCAATACATACGTCCAATATATTGAATGTAAAGAAGTGATTTAAATGTTATAAAATAAAAGAAGACACATACAATCAGTGTGTGAAATGCCATGAAGTAAGCTGGAGCCATTGTCAATTGTTTCAGTAGGTGACGGTTGAAGCTCTGTTTGATACACTTATTTGATAAGTAACAAAGATAAATAAATGAATAAAGTAAAAACAGAAGGAGAAGAAAAGTCATGCCATAAAATGGTAAAATGTGAACGAAAGTGTTTCATTGAACTTGAGTGATCTGCTTCTTCAAACACTTTTCAAGGTGTCAGCTTGAACTCTAAGCAGTAGCTCTCCTTGTTCAGAGGCAGACATTCTTGTAAGTTTTGGGTCAACGGTAGTGTTGTTCACTTCACTCCTGTCCATTTCAGATGTACTCTAAGCAGATGTGCTGATCCACTGCACCCAGGCTCACAAGAAGCACTGCTTGTGGAAGGGAACAGTGCCACTTTCAAAACTTCTAGCTGCCATTGCAATCTGTATGTTTGTTTTTTTTTTTTTAACATCATGTAATAAAGACAACGCCTAACAGAGCAGCCCGCAAGCAAGTCATCGTGAGTAGAGTCGGGTATTGCAGCAGATCGGATTATGTTTACCTATGCGCTTCTCCTGCTTTTACTGTTCATTTTCAATCACTCATCTGCTTTTCTACCTGTGATAAATGAGACAATGCTTTGATCTTCAGTTTAAACTTTCATTTTAATGATTTTTACTACATATTTGTTTGTTTTATTTGCTCTTTTTCAGTGGTGGCTGGTATATAGAGTGCACTGAGGCAGTGCCCACCTAAAAAAAAATAAAAAGTAATAAAATCTAAAATAAATAAACACGCCAAACCGTCTTGAATCAATATACTATTCTTCCATTATGACTACCATGTTATATTGGTGACATATCACCATAGTGTTTTGTTCACTGTTGCCCAATCAAAGCACTGTAGCAGCGCTGACCAAGTTACATCAGCCGGAGATGACTCACCCAAGTATGAGCTGGCATTACATCACCAGTGGCAGGGGTGCCGATATAAATGGCAAGCATGGAAAGTTTCAGGCTTTTCCAACTAGTGCAGTAAAAGTCGAGCATTATTTTTAAGGATTGCAACATAATGAGCCACCTCGAAGAGCCAAGTAAAGAACAGAGAATCCATCTATTGTGCTTGCCGCCGATGCTACATTGAATTCACCTCAGAATTTCTAATAGACAACAGTGCATCAAGATCTAACAGCAACAACAAAAAATGCAATTTCATAGAAATGTATAGGGCTGATTGGGGCTAGCCACTGAGCTATGTACTACAAATGGCATACATAGTTGTGCACAAAGGAAATAAATGACACGCTGGCTCATGCCTGATAAAGCTTCTATAGAAAGAGGTACGAGTCAGGATTTCTGTTATATTTCTTCCTTTTCTTGGTATGTAAACAGTTAATGTTGTGATTAAATAAACAGAATAATGTTCATAGCAAATTGTACATACAGTTTCACAATATCATTTGAAATGCTGTGTTAATAGCAAGTGTGAAACAGTACACACATAATACAAACATGCTAGCACTTCATTCAATGTCAAATTAATTCTTTAGTATTTATTATTTCATTTTCTTAGTATAATTTGCCACGAGTCTATAAAAATGTTAAAGTTCTGTTACTTTTCTGTTACTTTCTGTTACTTTAATTGTATTGAGTTAAAGTGATAAATGCTGGAATACCTAGGGCAGTGAAATGATGCAATAACATAATAAAATTAGCAACAGCTCTTGCAGTTGAGTTGCTAGTAACTCCACTTTTAATTGAGTTAACTTGTAAACATGTGATTTATTGTGCAAAATAGAACTCATAGTAATTACATAAATATATTCTAATTAATTTGAAAACATATTGTGGTAAAAATAAGGCAGTAGTCAAGGAAAAGGTTTGGGGATGGCCATGCCGTATACTGAAAAATAAGCAAAATAAAAGAAGCATGTCTTTACAGATCGGAGTTCACAACTGAACTGAATTAACAGGATGAGTCTATTCTATAAATATGGTGGAGAGGAGGAAGAGGTGGAGTTAGGGCGGCAGGAACAGGAACTGACATGGCAGGAAGATGAATTCTGGGTACCTGAAGTGATGTCGTCAGGGTTGGCCAGAAATGATGTTATTGGTTGGTTCGGTAGTGATGTCCCTGAGAGGCAGGGCCTTCAGCTGAACTGCAGGTAAACAAAAGGAGAGGGGATCAGTTGCCAACCCCTGGTCTGGCTGATAAATAACACTATTTTAGCCTGTAAACTGTCCCCCATGCACACGTGTGTGACAACATGTAATAATAATGTATTAATGTTAAGAGTATTGATACAATTATTTTTATAATTGAATATGTTTGTGTTTCTAGTGTAGTTATGTTACATACTATTAAAAGTGTAAAGTAACAGAATAGTATACCTTTGCCCTACCTGTTTAAAAAATTGTCAGCAGCCAATGCTCTTTTTTGTGCTTTTACAGTGTTGGAACAAAAGGTTTCATTTGTGCTTGACCCACCTGAGCATTTCTGCAGACTGCAGTTTGCCACACTTTTCATGCATGGTTTTCCAAGTACTTCATGCACTCGGGCCTCCCAATGTATCATACACTTACATTTTTCTGTTGGTTACTAGCATTAGCTTTCCTTTTAACAGCACTATAAGTAATTTGTCTGTTTCCTCATCAGACTCTTGATTTTCCTCTTAACATTTTTTTCTCCCTGTGCCTTGTCTGATAAATGTTTGTTTTTATTCTCAAGTATTACCATTCCTTTATTTTTTCAACTAGAGCCTAGTATTTTCTTTGTTCCTGTTACATAACTTTTCCCCAGACGTTCAAACAGAATTTTTTGATGAGTAAACTCTCTTGTCAACGTGCTTTCTATAAAATGGTGTCTTTAATGCCACATGTTGAGCTGGATATTCTTTAAACTTGAAATGGAGACTTGCATTGTGAACGGTGTCTCAGTTTCAACTGTACTTTTGCTAAAACTACTGTCATAGGATTTTGAAAATTTTGTAACATATTTTTATATTTTATGAATATGTTCAAGTTTTGGAAAAAAACACCTTTATGCAAAATCCAAAAATATAGGTTCATTATGAAAAAAATCACTAAAGTTATTCATTATTTTATGTGTTTGGTTTAAAAATGTTAATTTGGAGCACATTTTTAAATTGCAGTTAAAGAGCATAATATTTCTATTCATTGTACAAAAAGCACACTATTGATGATGTTTCACACATGTAAGAAGCGGATTATACATATATTCATGCTTCAATTATTTGTGAATTATGGTGTGTATTTTATATGATCACAGAATGAAAACTGATTTGATTTTGTAAACTGACTGGTTCTTTTATAGCATAAGCTAGAAGTTTTTAATGCAAACTAAATTCTAAGCAGACTGGAGAAAATAATTACCAAAAGAGAACAATAAATTGTGACAGTACCTCATTCTGAAATTAAAGAGTTTATGCTGTAATTAAAGGTTTATGCTGTAATTCTTCTAAATGCAATTCAAAAGCTGGCTATTAAGGTGTTATCCGTATTATCCATCCATCCATTTTCCAAGCCTGCAGGGTCACAGATTTGGGTACCAGTTCCATTCACCTACAAAGGGCCTATTTGTATTAGTTACCCTGTCCTACCCATCTGTAGTGAAGAAAACTAGCATACCCAGAGCAAAACTCAGATTACAAACAGACACTGATCACGCACAGGCCTTGATTCCAGGACATAGATCATCAAGCAGCAGCTCTAACCACTGCACCACTATGCTGTCCTAAGGTGAATAGGCCAATATATATATATATATATATATATATATACACACACACACAACCCTGAGCAAAGTTTGCAATAAAATAAATTTAAAAAAGGGAGTAAGAAAACTTTCCACCAAGTTAGCTATAATGATGCTTGAAATAAATTACTGTAAAGGATTGAAATTTGAAATAAATGACTGTAGCAGATCACAAAATTAATAACAATTTGAATTCCTATTCATATTAAATATAATGTTCATGGTGTAACTGTTAAGTTGATTTAATTAATTCACGCTACTTAATTGGTGAAACACATTTTGAATTTTTATTTTCACTTTTACAACAGACTCCATCACTCCATCATTATTTGAAAATTTTATTCCACGCAAATGATCCTTCACATAGCATTAACTAAGGACATGGCCTGGTAAATGTGAAGAGAGTTCCAGAAATGTGAACCCTTTGTCAGAAATAATAGCCAGTGTGGCAAAGGACATGTGCACTAGGACATTGTCTGAATGAAACATCACTTGGTTGCTTCATGTTTTACAGAATTCTTTATTTACTCAATTATAACTTTCTCCTAATGTTAGTTGTAGAGATTCAGAATTATAGTTGTTTAATTATATAAAACACTACAACATATTAAATAAGATTCTCAAACCCAGTTAACTTAGTTCAGAGTCATGGGGAGCATTGGGTACACTGCAGGAAACACACCCAATCTATTGCAGGACCCTCACAATCTGGAACTACCTATTACTCTAACCATCACATTTTTGACAGTATGGGAGGAAACAAGCCGTATAAAAAAAAAAACTTCTTCCTCTTCATCTTTTCCCACTTCTATGAGGGGTCGATGTGCTTCATCAACCTTCCTTATACAGCTCTGTCCTGTTCCTCCTTGCCACTTAAACTCTTTTCCTTCCTTTATTTTCATCCACCTCAACTTTGGCCTGCCTGGCTTTCTCTTCCCCTGTGCTTCCATTCCCTTCACTCTTTTGCCTACATATTCATTGTCTCTCCACATCACATGTTCATACCACTTCAGTCTACTTTCCTGTACGGTCTCTCTCATTTTTGTTGTACCTCTGATTGTCTCATTTTTTATTCTGTCCTTTTTTGTTATTCTACCCTTCAACCTCAACATTCTCATTTCTGCCACATCTGACTCCTTCCCCTGTGCTCCCTTTACTGCCCATGTCTCAGCTACGTACATCATTGCTGGTCTTAGCACTGTCTTATAAACATTACCTTTAACATTCGCCTTAATTCTCTCTCCATACTCCTGAAACCTTCTTCCAATTTTTCCATCCTCACTGCACTCTGTGGGTTATCTCTGCATCTAATTTTCCATCTTTGGCTACGACTTCTTGTCTTCTTTTTTCAGCTGCTCCCATTAGGCGTCGCCACAGTGGATCATCTTCTTCCATATCTTTCTGTCCTCTGCATCTTGTTCTGTTACACCCATCACCTGCATGAACACTCTCACCACATCCATAAACCTGACCCTAGATATTTAAATGTATCCAATCTTTTCAATAGCTCTCCCTGTAGGCCAACTTCTGAGTCCTGATCATTAATAAACCTCATTTATTCTGTCTTCTTCCTATTTATAACCTTCCATCTTCCAAAGCCCTTTGTGACAGTCCAGGTTGGCTCCATGCTGCCAAACCATGGATAGTCATAACTGAGATGAGCCTGGTAAATGAAGATACATACTTATAGCAAGGGGTAGGTGAAAGAGGTGCCTAGTGTTTTTATTAAAATCCATCAAAAGTCAAAATCTAAACAGTATTCAAATAAATAGCGCAGTGCTTCAAATTATCCTTCTGAAATAAAAAACTCCTTGTGGAAGAGGAGGTTAAAATCAAATCAATGAATATAATCCATATAAAACGAGGGTAAAATTCCATAGCAAGATAAAGTCCTTTTAAACTCAAAGCCTTAGTGCATTTCTCTAAAGTCAACGTCTCCTCTGCTTTCCCCTCATGGGACCTTGCAGCAGAGGAGACGTTCAACAGACAGGTGCAGCCAATCTTTTTTTACAGGCTTGAGTCCCTGCTGTTGATGGCTCCCCAGCAGGGCACTGTGCTGAGCCTTCCTTTGCTCCTTCATCTCCTGCTGCCTCTCCTCGGCCTTACATGGGATTAAGCATCATGTCACTCCAAACTTTCAAGAAACACTCAGTGAGAGTGACCCTTTGCAGCCCCAAGCATTGGCCTCACACTCTCCTGTCTGCTCCCTTTCTCTCTTCTTTTTAACTTCCATTTCCATTTTTTCTGAACTCCCCCCTCTGACATACAGGCTCCTCTTATATTCAGTCTGCCTAAGTGGACGCTGGTGTGATATGCTGCTCCCTCCGTGGCAAGAACAAGGCATCTGACTGACACTCACATTTGCATGTGCATATGCGATCAACTAGGCACCCCCATCAACCCCGGAGTGAAGCACACTCTCGCACACCCACACCTGATTGGAACCTGCACTTTATGGGGTGTGATTATTTGTTTAAAAACTGCATAACTCCAAGGACAACTTACCCCCCCACCACAAGGTCATCAGCAAAAAGCATGCACCAGGGGAATTGGTCTCATATCCCACTACTCAACATATTCATAGCCAGATTATTAAAGAGGTAAGGACTTAAAGAAGACCCCTGGTGCAGACCTACTCTAACTGGGATCTTGTCTATTACTCCAACACTGCTTTTAGCTTGAGTTCTGACTCCATCTTATATATCATGGACAATCCTCACATACTTCTCTGCTACTCTTTTCTCTGTCTTGCTCCTCCAGATCTCTTAACATGGCACTCTATCAAAAGCAAACCTTTCTGTTTTTCTTGCTGCTTCTCTATGAGTTGTTTCAATGTAAAAACTGCATCAGTTCCTCTCCCCAGCATAAAACCAAACTGCTTCTCCTCTATGGCGGTCTCATCCCTAAACCTAAACCTCTATAAGCCTTTGCCAGTTGTGTGTGACGTCAGCTTTATTCCTCAATCCTGAATATTGTCCTTCTACTTGTAAATGGGTACAATCACACTTCTCAGGTATTCTCTTCTGTTCATAGATCTTCTGCTTTAGATCCCACAACACACCTACTCCATCTTATCCTAAATTCTTCCACACCTCTGCTGGTATTTCATCTGCTTGTGTTGCCTTTCCATTTTTAATTGTTTTAAGGACCTCCTTTACTTCCTCTCTCCTTATCAAAGAACAATATTCATAATTATGTCCCAATATTTCCCTCCACAAGTAACTAATTTAATAAGATCTCCTAGACACTCATGAAATTCACGCAAACTCCACATGTACAATTGGATGGGCACAGGATTCAAGCCCAGAATGTTGAATTGATGAGGAAGCATTGTCAACCATACCACCTGACTGCCCTACTACAAATCCTTAAGAAATTACTAATTTCAACAATAAACAATAAATTAAGAGGGTAAGTTATTGAATATCCTTCTATATTAAAAGAAGGAATGGCATATTCAGGTCCAGTCTGGTAAAGGAAGTAGTTGAGGGAGCATTAAATAGAAGGCAAACAAGAGGGCAACCAAGAATAATGTTATTAAGCAACACAAAACCAAGAGACGTATCTGTCAATATCAGGCAAAAAGCTATGGACACTAAATAGGAATCCTGGCAAAAATATATTTAACTATGTCTGCATAGTTGGCATTCAGTACATGTTTACATTTCATTTAAGTACCTTTCTCAATTTTTCATTTCACCTGACACAATTAGACAAACAAAATGCACTGGTTTATGTTTATTCATTCATTCATGTTTATAGTTCTGTATGCAGACATACCTCTTTCTGTTTTTGCTGAATTCTTAGATATTTTAAAATATCTCATTTACACATTGATTGTTGATGTACAGTGGTGGTACAGTGGTTAGCTCTGAAGCTTCACAACTCCTGGGTTCAAATCTCATGTTAGTCAGGTCTCCATAGGTTTTTCACATTATGTCTGGGCCTAAGTAGATCTTTATCCTTGCACCCCTGTTTTCCCAACACACAGTAGATTTGTGTGATTAAATGGTGACCTTTCAAAGTTTGATTCTTCCTAGGAGAGACATCAGAACCCACCTCTGCCCACACCACTGACTTGGATTAAGTAGGTTTTAAAATGAATGAATGGACAATTGGTTACACAGTCGATTCAGAAAGTATTCAGGCCACTTCCCTTTCTGCATAATTTATTGTGTCGCAGATTTAATTTGAAATGGATAAATTTGCCATTTTTGCCCATCAATCTTTGCTCAATAATGATTAATTTAGAAAGGTTTCAAATTTAATTATCAAAAACTGAAATCTCGTATTTATATAAGTGTCCAGACCATTTTCAGAGACCCTTTAAATTGTGCGTCCTGTTTTCTTTAATTATCCTTGAGATTGGAGTTCACTTGTGGTAAACTGTACTGAATGGACATCATTTAGAAAGGCAAATACTTTTGCTTATAAGGTTCCACAGTTCACACTGATGTCAGGAGAAAAGCCAAGCCGTGAAGTCCAAGGAACTTTCTGTAGAACTCAAAGATCAAATTGTAGTAAAGGCCATGTTTGGACTTCTAATTTATCATAACACTCTCCTTTTCGGATGTTGTAGGATGCCAGAAGAATATTCAGGCATATGTGGGGAGAATATCCAAATTCCAAACAGTAACCAGGACAAAAAATTAATTCCAGACCTCTGAAACTCATGTACATCAGCATACATCTCCATGTTGCAATGTCACAAAAAAATAACAAAAGAAAAAAATAATAACAAAGGCAAAAAAAGAAAACTAATAAAAACCCTTGGCAAAATATTTTAAATAAAATTAATAATGAATTCATTGGGTGACATTTTCAATACAGAATAACAGATGAAAATAGACACTGCAGAATGAATCAGTATTTCCTTTCACAGTAAATACTGAAAACCTTGAGAGGTGACATTGCTCCCTCTGGTGCCAAACATCTGCATTAAGTAAATTTCAGAAAATAGTATGTTCACTCACTGTCTGGTATTGATTAAAAAACAGTCATACTTACCAAAGCAAAACAATTAGCAGAGAGCCATGGCATAATAGAAATAAATAGACATCACATTTAAAACAAATACAGCCTTAGATCAATTATACCTCCATTTAGTACTTTTCACTTTATTCCCAGTCACTCAAGAGCCAAGATACAACTGACACCAGACTCTAGTAAGGTTAAAGATCAATAGAAATGTATTTGTCTCCAGGGGAAATGTGGCTTTTTACTGTAGCTCTTTAAATAAATAAATACATTCTTAGTTAGACAAGTAAGTAAGTAAGTAAAAAAAAAAAATATACACACACAGTTTATTCTGAACAAAGAAGAAAATGAAAGAGAAAGAAAAATTCTGACTTGGCTGTCACAGTCCCAATGCGGCATTATGCAGGTGTATTGCTGTTGGTAAAGGAACCCCAGTAGCGTTTCTTGACACACTTACTGAATAAAAATTTGTTGGCTGAAATTACTCAGTGTTCATCCACACACTCTTTCACAGCATCCCGGATGTTACAGCTTTTCAAACAGGAAACATACAAAGAATATTTGTCAAAAATATTCACAAAGTTTGTTATATATATATATATATATATATATATATATATATATATATATATATATATATATATATATATATATATATATAGTAATGAATTTTCCCAAGGAATAAAAAGGCTTCTACAAAGAAAAAGATTTGGGGACCGTCCCCGTATAATGTTAATTGGACGAAGAAAATGAGAAGACTGTTTTTAGTGATCAAAAACATGTATAGCATTTGATGCAATTACAACACCAAATGGCGTTTTTATACAGAGGACAAAAATGGAGCAGAAAGTGAGTTGGAAGGAGATGACGTTGAAATTGTGGGACGGATACAACGTCATCAAACGTGGACCGGAAGTGGTGAGGTAGTGATGTCATCAAAAGGAGACAGTAGTAGTGTCATATGGAAGGGCCGGAGGTGACATCATCTGGAGGTGCCGGACATGACATTCTTGGCGACCATCATGGAACCTGGAAGTAAATAATCATTTTTCTTCTTTTTGTCTGATGAAAAGAAAAAGAGAGAGACGCTATTACCGCACATCAACCCCTCGTCTTGTGATGTTTCATTCACCTTTGGGCTTTTTAACTTCCTCCTAAGCGCATGTGTGTGACAACATATATATATATATATATATATATATATATATATATATATACTGTATATATATATATATATATATATATATATATATAGTATATTTATATCTATATATTATATAAAAAAATTTGGGGTCGAGGCGTGATCATCTTGGAGAGACACTTTGACATCACTTGAGACTAGACATTACAACCTTACAACTTTTTCACTTCATGCCCTACTTACAAAAACTTTCTCGGAGACAATGTAACATCCCGCGAGACAAGGAAATGAGACAAAAGGACAGCTGCTGTACAGGCTTTTAAATGATTGATGTGTAGTGCGACATGCAGATCATGCAGCACGACACAACCGGCAGCTGGCTTAAAGCGCGCCCCTGGGGAGAGGGAATAATTCATTCACTACAGCTTTATTACTGGCAAATATCAAGAAATAAAAAATGGATGAAAATGAATGAAATGAAAATGATCTCTTTAAATTGTATATCTGGTTCACCACACCTGGGGTTTGGTGAGCGAAGCAAGCGGGGTGTGGAACCCCCTAGTGTATATATATATATATATATATATATATATATATATATATATATATACATACAGCACAGTGTACCCATCACTGCACTGAGACAATGGGATTCACGTTCAGACCACAGGGTAAATGCCTCCTGCTGGCCTCACCAATATCTCTTCCAGCAGCAACCCAAGCTTTTCCTGGTTTGTCTCCCATCCAAGTACTGACTGGGCCCAGAAATGCTTAGCTTCAGGTGGATGACCTGTTCTGAAGTGCATGTGGTATGACTGCTGAGTAGTAATCGCCAAAGAATTTATCTGAACTTGTGACACACCACACTCTGCAACAAATACTATTGATTAACAGTCATCAAAGTTTGCAAATACTTTTCTTCAAGTTATATATATCTGAAATCATCTAAATGCCATGACATTGTTTTAGATGGTAAATAGGAATTATGCTAATCTATTTCATCAAAAGCATTTTGTAGATCTCAAAGAGTAAGTATGGACTAGTTTTTCATATCAGTATTGTGATTTAGTACTTTAACGTAAGCAATTTATGTGCTATGATTAGATGTTAAGTCTGACTGATACTTTTTTACAACAACAACAACATTTATTTATATAGCACATTTTCATACAAAAAATAGCTCAAAGTGCTTTACATAATGAAGAAAAGAAGAATAAAAGACAAATAAGAAATTAAAATAAGACAACATTAGTTAACATAGAAAAAGAGTAAGGTCCGATGGCCAGGGTGGACAGAAAAAACAAAAAAAAACTCCAGAAGGCTGGAGAAAAAAATAAAATCTGTAGGGGTTCCAGGCCACGAGACCGCCCAGTCCCCTTTGGGCATTCTACCTAACATAAATGAAATAGTCCTCTTTGTAGTTAGGGTTCTCACGGAGTCACTTGATGCTGATGGTTATACAGACTTCTGGCTTTTAATCCATCCATCATTGTTGGAACATCATGGTGCTTTGGGTAGATGGTGGTGGCACAAGCCACCACCAATAGGACACCGGAAAAGGAAACAGAAGAGAGAGTAGGGGTTAGTACAAATTTTGAATGAATAGTTATTATAATGAATTGGATATACAGAGTGTCAGGATTAAATTACAGTGAAGTTATGAGAAGGCCATGTTAAAGTAATGTGTTTTCAGTAGTTTTTTAAAGTGCTCCACTGTATTAGCCTGGCGAATTCCTACTGGCAGGCTATTCCAGATTTTAGGTGCATAACAGCAGAAGGCCGCCTCACCACTTCTTTTAAGTTTTGCTCTTGAAATTCTAAGGAGACACTCAGTTGAGGATCTGAGGTTGCGAAGAGAATTTGCATTCATATAATCATTTACCTATCTAAAAACACTTTTTTAATTTAAAAAAGTCATATAGTAAAGAGTCCGGTTTCCTCCCACAGTCCAAAGACATGCTGGTTAGGTGGATTGGCGATTCTAAATTGGCCCTAGTGTGTGCTTGGTGTGTGTGTGTGTTTGTGTGTGTCCTGTGGTGGGTTGGCACCCTGCCCAGGATTGGTTCCCTGCCTTGTGCCCTGTGTTGGCTGGGATTGGCTCCAGCAGACCCCCGTGACCCTGTGTTCGGATTCAGCGGGTTGGAAAATGGATGGATGGATATAGTAAAGAGAGGTCTAGATTGCTTAAAAAGGGCAGACAAGATTATATTTCTTAAGTTTAACAAAGTTAACTTTCAAAGTCTTTGGAAAAGTACAGTGTAATTGCTTATTTTGCAGAGTTAATAATGTCTAGTGTGCTGTCAATTTAGTAATCAGAGACTTTCCTTAAAGAGGCCAGTTGGGACTGGATCAAGGGTGCATGTGGACAGTTTAATCTGCAAAATATCTCTGAAGTTCAAGTTCATTAATTTTATTAAATGAACTAAGGCTTGTGTGATGAAAAACACAAGGGGGAATCTGCTTCTGCTCTTGAGGTTAACATTACATAGTATGTAGAAGTATATAACCTATTGACTGTGCATAAAACTTTTAAAATGCTTTGGTTCAGGATTGACGGGTGGAGTGGTGGCTCTGAGGCTAAGGATCTGTGCTGGTATCCTGAAGGTTGCCGGTTCGAATCCCCGTCACGGCCAAAAGAGATCCTACTCTGCTGGGCCCTTGAGCAAGACCCTTAACCTGCAGTTGCGCCAGGGGCGCTGTACAATGGCTGACCCTGCGCTCTGACCCCAAGGGGTATGCGAAAACTAACAAATTTCTAATACGAGAAATCGTATAAGGTGAAATTAAGAACAAAAAAAAAAAAATCCTTATTTTGCCAGTCATACAAATAATGACATTCGATTTTTGCAACTTTTCCATGTGTTTTTCTTCTTCTTATTTTGATTGTTCCTATGGTCATTTTGTGTACTGATATTTTGGATAGTGGTCACCATTTTGTGAATGCCTCTGCACAGCCAAGTCCATTTTGAGAACAGCTGTTTGCCTGTTGCAGGTTACATGACTCAGAGGTCAAATGACATCTTGACATATTTAAGATGGCAGTGCACTGGATGAAATAACAACAGACAAATACACACATTAGCAATAGTTAGGGGAAACAAATACTACTTAGCTTGAAGATCTGCTATGAATATTTTGACTATGATTTTAGCTTAGTTTCTGGTTTTTGACGCTGGGTTATGTTGCTTACTTTGATATTTTGACTCTAGTTTATATTATGAATAGGTGCCTGTCCTTTTTTTCGATCTCTCTATTCCCTGGTTATTTTCTTAGCCTTTAATAATCATCAATGAATAATCTTCAGTTCTTAGTGATCTAATACACCCTTGTCACCGATGCCTATCAGGACAGAGCTGGATCTATTAGATAATCAATTATTGAAGAGAGTTTTTTAATTTCCTGCATCATTATAAATGATGCTGGAGAAGTATAATCATGTCTTTCAGCTCAAATGACATTGCTACATTTACAGTAGCTACATGAATTCTAATCATTTCAAGCTTGTTTGTATCTTCATTAATGGTTAACTTTTGCAGGAGAACCTGCCATAAACATTCTCATAAATTAATAAAGAGAAAAAGTGGAAACAATGTTTCTTTGTAGTAAGAGTTGAGATGCTACAATTTCAAAGTTCATCCATCCATCCATTATCCACCACTTATCCGAGGTTGCGGGGGCAGCAGCCTAAGCAGGGAAGCCCAGACCTCCCTCTCCTTGGCCACCTCCTCCAGCTCCTCTGGGAGGACCCCGAGGCGTTCCAAGGCCAGCCAGGAGATATAATCCCTCCAGTATGTCCTGGGTCTGCCCCATGGCCTTCTCCCAGTGGGGCATGCCCGGAACACACTCCCAGGGAGGCATCCATCCAGGGGGCATCCTAACCAGATGCCCGAACCACCTCAACTGACATTCCATGTCCCAAAGCCAGTTTCAGCAATCGACGGTCGGAATGCCAGAGTTCCCGCCTTTGGCTACCACCCATATCACATTGCACCCGACCCCTATGGCTGTCTCTTGTAGGTGGTGGGCCCACAAGAGACAATTTCAGAGTTTTAAATTGTATTTCTTTCAAAGACTTAAATGTCATGTTATGTTTTAACCTGCTTATACCAGACCAGAAAGACTTAAATGCAGATGCCAAATTTTGTGAACTTCTCAGCAATAATTTAAATGTTGCTGGCACCTGTATAGTAAGAATTCGCCCAAAACTTAATCAGCCCTTAAGTCAGAGCCTCCGCCAGGGGGAGGCAACCATGACATCAGTCAGGGGCCCCGAGCCTGGGGGGCCCTATCAGGTCCTGTGTTTTTTTTCCTAATATGCGCATGTTGCGGGTTAATCAATTTTTTACCTTAGAAAATTATTATAAATACAAAATTGTATGCGTTTCACTGCTTTATTACAAATCATGATATCTAATTGAAAACATGAACCTTAATCACCCTTCCAGTCAACCCACTCCGACTGACGCTACCAGGGTCTCACCCACAGCCATGCCAACGCAAATCTTTGCCTTCAGCTACACATGACCGTCCAGTGACCTCCACTATGAGTTCCCTTTAAGTTGATTTTGCAGTTTACTTTATAAGTGCTGTAGTTTTCCCAGCGGTAACCACAAAGCAATCAGCAATTGGCAATGTTGTATGTCAGATTATATTACCGTATTATGTCTGTATTTTAAAAGCGTGGGAAAAAAGGCTTCAGACGTTTGGTGGTGTGAGTGGTGAGGGTGTGTGACTGCTCGGAAACGTGAAGTAATTAATGTGAATCGTCATCTGATGGCGTCAATGGGACAGCCAAGGTCGAATAGCAATTGTTTCATTCTTGTAAGCGCGGCTGCCTCCAGTGGCGTGGTCGAGTATATGCCATATCGGTTTAAGCTCAGTAACCCATGTTCACTGAGCTGGCAACGTTGTTTTGCGTATTAGTATGAGTGCCACTGCATTTTTAAATCCACCAAGTGAAATTCTCACCAGAGCCAGATATAAGCCTACAAAGAATTGCACTTATTGTCGCAGCCACCGTCAAAGAGATCCCTGCAGCTGAATATCTCCAGGACACAATGGGGGCCCAGCTAGTTCAAACTTCAAAGCTTTAAACTTGCAACATCATCTTTTGGGAATCACGAGAGAAGAAGAAATTGTAGAAATTGGCGGTACATATTCATACTAGATACAGTACACCCTATACGTAGGGTATGTTTTAAGGTTTTTAATAACAATTTTACAACAGCCTGTACGTAAGCATTTTAACGTTACACATAACGGTAACGCAACACTAAATAATGTGATGAAATACTCTCTTGGATTGGAGGGAATCTTTGGAGAACTTTGTGTGGCTTTACGCATCTTTTGTTGTCTTCCTGTGTCTGTATGTGAAGGGGAAAGATCATTCAGTAAGTTAGCTGTTATAAAAAAACTACTTGAGTTCTACTATGAGACAGGAAAAACTGAACAATCTGGCAATGCTGTCTATAGAACACCAGCTTGCTAAAAATAACGATTTCGATGAACTCATATCTGATTTTGCAAATGTTAATGTCCGAAGGTGGGCACTGTGATTGTTGATATCAAATCTTGAGATACACATACAGAAAGAAAAATATTGACTGTTAGTAATTTTAATTCAGAGCTACCAGACCCTCCACGCATCATGAGACACAACATACGATGAGATATTATATAAATTTAATTACAGTTACATGAAATTTCAATGTGATTGACGTTAAGCATGAGTGTAGCTTAGGCGTGTCACTCGATCAGCTTGGGGAGGCAAAATTATCATAGTACAGATCCAGGGGGCCCAAGTACTCAGCCATAATTGCCAGGGGCCTAAGATTTTCTGGAGGCGGATCTGCTTAAGTGCAAGTTGCCCACAAAATTTTATAAGAATCTGTCCATTTGTCCTCTAGTGTCCAAAAACACTGCACCAAAGATAGACACACACACATCTGTCTGAAACTGCTTAAAGCAGCTTCTGCATATTAGCATGTTTTTTTTTTTCTGTTGAAAACCTTAAGTCCATCTTTTTATGAAAACAATGCTTCATCCAGCTTCGACTCAAAAGATGAGAGGATCCCAGGGTTAAAATTGGTAAAACACATGGGGCTGGCAAATCTAATCTTTCTAAATATTGTTTAAGTTCCAAATCTGAATCCTCTTTCTTCTCCTTCCTTTTTCTTTTCCACTGTTGTAATTTGTTCCCATGTCTTCTTCTGCTCACTATTTCTCCACCAGCTTTATTCCACAGGCTAGTCAATTTATGCCACATTCCACAATACATTTTAGCTTGCAACTGATGGCGTATTTAGTGCTGGATGGATATGCCCTCCAGTACTGAATAATACATCTGCTATCCTACTAAATTTGGATTTCATCATGAGTTTTATATGTGAACAATTTTTTTATCTGACATCTGCCAGGGAAATTTTCACCAAATCTGGTTCCTTGTTCTGTTTATGATGTCATACAAAATCCCAGAAACCACCATACCTGGGGGAAGAGTAATATCCCAACATGCCTGCTTTGCTTGGTAAGAGGTTCAATAGAACATCTGCTCAGTAACTGCCCAAGAGCCCTGGGTGAAGGTCGTTACCCATGGAACCATGATCAGGTTCTGCAAGCAGTGGCTGAGAGTGTTGCCAGAGCAATAAGTGCAAGCAGAGGCCAGCATCATCTAAAGAAGTTCATCTCTTTCGGCAGAGATGAGAGATAAGCTGGAGATAAGTTCCAACCATGTCAATAGCCAAAAACAACATCTGTCATTCTTCCCACAGCTTATGACTGGCAGGTAAAAGTAGACCTGGTAAGACAGCTAAAATTTTTAGACCAAATGGCATCAACATCCCTATAGCCAGACATGATTATCTTTTCGGATTCCTTGAAGCAGGTGATCACGCTAGAACTCACAGTGCTTTAGAAAGAGAGCATGGAGGAAAGCTAATAAAAAAGCACAACAAGTACCAGAAACTGGAAGTGCAGTGCTGGAGCATGGGGTTGAAGAATTGCCGTGAGTTGGTTTAAGAGGGCTGTTTAGGCTTTGTGTGATGTTCAGTCCTCAAAGCATTTAACATGGTAGGCATCATGGGGGCTGGCAAAAGGAAGGCTTTTACAGAAGTCACAGAGAGAGCCATTAGGTGCCTATGTATTAAGAGGGCTGATCAGTGGATGGCTTCTGCTAGGACTCAAGCCAGGGTCTGATTACCACTGGCTGGGTCACCTGAGTGAGGGGATCAGATACTGAAGGACCTAAAACCCCTAATGACTCCCAGGAACATTACTCATGGTTAATTCCAGTGCATCCTAAAGATGTATCCTGCACCTAAAATGTTCCATGCAGTCTGAAGCCAACCTGCTTCACCTTCTTTCCCCAATTAGACAGCTCTGGCTTTCTTCACATATGAAATATGGAGAAGGTAATACTACAGAATTAATTTTTGTACAGATCTCTTGTATACATGGCACAACCATACTGTAGTTCAAAACATGATAGGAAGTGTGTTATAATGGTGAGGCCACTGGAGTTTAAATCTCAAGCTTGTTCGCTCAGTCCCCCCACTGCCTCACCGTATGACTCTGAACAGGTCACCAGAAGCACGTGTGCACTGAGTGAAAAGAAACCGTTTAAATGATTATAACGTATCCTGACCTTACAAATCCACTTTGGGAAAAAGACATCTGCTAAATATGCAATGGTAATGAACATAATAATAATAACATACAATAACATAACATCAGTCATGCAGTTTTAAGAAACTGCCTACATGGGTTCTGAAAATTACACCTTAAATGTGATAACTGGTTCATCAAATGATCCAACAAAACTTGAAGAGTTTGCTCAAAATGTAACACTTTTATGACGAGAGATGTGTTTTAAAAAGATTACAGCTATATTCCAGATAGTACATGGCTTGTAGAAAAATAGCATAATATCCATAGCCTGATCAGTGTAGTTCGGTGCTTTGGGGTGATGGAGAGGTGGGGGGGATACAATATGAAGCCTATCCCAGCAACAACTGGCACCTGTCGATTGTAAAGCCCACTCACTCACACATCCACATTAACACTCAAACAATATTAATAATTAATAAAGAAGAATAACAAATGATATGAACAGTGACTGTATATCTGACATTCAACAAGTTTTCTATCCCAAAGATAGCTTTGTAAATGTCAATAAGATTTACAAGGTTTTTCAGAAATAGGAAACATGTAAGTGGTTACAAAAATCTATGGGGACCCACGGTCCTTTCTGACCACTTGATTAATTTTACTTGGCTTTGCTTTGCAGCGAAGGCTCTTGTTGACTGATTCATTGTGACAGGTCAAGTTGAGCGGTGCCAGGCATTTCAGTCAAGTTTCATGTAGCTTTATCTGGGTTACACTTTTCCTTTTATTATTAGTTTATTTTCTTCCTTTCTTTTTTATTTTTAAAAAGCTGTAGCTGCCAACCCAAGCAGTGATAAGTGAAACTTTATTGATTTCAAAGGCTCGGCCTAGAAGTCTTTGTGGAACGTATTCAATTAAAAATTCAAAAAGAAAGGGTGAAGCTTTCGTAAAGGAGGGTCGAAATTGAGTGTGAATGAGAATAAAGTCTTCACAAAAAAGAGTTCTTTTGAAAAATCAACACTTGGAAAAACATTTTAAGTAGACCAGCTTTTTTTACAAGCTAAAAATGCCAAAGTGTTTTGTGAAAGTTTATGTGAGGGGAGTTTTGTTTGAGTAAAGCACAAAATGGCAATGAGAGCCTGCTTAGTCTGCTCTGGCTGACGATGACTTTGGAGAGCATTTCCCAATTTATATTATGTAATACCAAGTACTGTTTTTTTTTTTGTTTTCTTATGAAAAGACCATTTTAGTCTGAAAAAACTCATTGCAGCAGGAACAACGCACGTTGATCTTTTTTCTTCTTTCAGTACATGTGCCTTCCCTGTTTATTTATATATCTAGTGACTTCTCTGCCTGTCTGTCTCTCTATTACGCAGTGCTCTGTCTGTCTGTGTGTTATGGATCTTAAAAATAACAGTTATAAGGACAGTTGTTCCTGTTAATTGCAGTCTCAATTGTTAAAAAAATATTTTAAAAGGAGCATCCCATATGAAAATATAACGATCTCAGTAACTGATAGTGCATACCAATTTATAAATTTTATGTCCATTTGAGGTTAAAAAGAAAAAAAAAAGCAACACTTCATCCCCAGCGGGGATTTGAACTCAGGTCTATGAGACGGCAAAGCTGCTCTGCACTAAGAGGCAAATCTTAACACGCTATGCCACGGAAGTTGTTGTATAGTCCTTGAAGCTTTTGTGAAAGTGTTTATTTGATCTTTGGAACTCGGGCTTTACACATTCTATAGTTTATGCCTACTACATTTTGTAACATTTACTACTAAAATATGACAAAGTTTCTGTTTTAACAATGTGTTTACACAGATTACTGTAGAAACGGAACACGCATGAAATGCATGTGTTCCAAATAACGATGTATTTCCACTGTAAAACTCCACTTCACTCCCACATAATCAATCAAGGCCTGAGCTGGGAAAAGTTCGCTCACGTTCTAAGTCGGTGGGGGGATGGAATAGCCGGCTGCTGGCAGCTTGTCTTTTATCAGCACATTTAGAGGACAAAGGATGCTGGCGGAGAGGTGTGAACAGATTTAAGAAGCGATTTAAGGTGGGCCGGATCTACGAGTTTTTTCGTAGGCTCTGGTAATTCTAGTGATAAGCATTTGGCCACAAGTCAGCAGTCTTCTACCTTATATAAAATATGTGGATCAGGCTGATCAATATGTTGCTTGAGAACAGTCAGACAGGCCATTGTGGCAAAATATGAAAAGGAGAAATCTACAACTTTACAGTGTAAAGCATTATATTCAAAAAGCAAAAAATACAACTTGGAGAATATGGAAAACCTTGTATCATGGAGAAACATTAATTTTTTATTGTTTCCAAAAGAATTACTTACCCTAAATCATCTGGCACAAGTTAAGATCTACCATTTGACATGTATTGATGTCAAATTTATGCAAGACGTGAAGCTTTTTGAGATTCCCCCCTATATTTGATCCTTTAGACCTGGAATTATTCGTTTTTAGGCCATTTTTGGACCATAAGTTGTGCAGAAAATTACATCATGATGATAAAGAGTAAACCAATAGGTTTCATCAGCAAAAATGATCAGGAGGACTTGAAATTCTGCATCCTTCATCAGCTAACCCTAAGGGTTCACCACCCAATGAATTATGAGGGGTCAAAGTTCTGACTTTTCACAAACCTTTGAATATATAGGCATATGAAGTGTCGTTATCTACTATTTCAAGGTTGCTGACCACAAGTATGATAATCTTTATGATATGTAATTCTTCACTGGAGGACTTAGCCCTCTAAGAGCCACTTCCAGAAATCTCAAACTGATAACTGTCTAACATAAGCAAACATTTTAAACTGCTTCAATGTCTGTGCTTACAAATGTGATGTTATTTTGGCTTTTTGATCCTTTACTAGGGACCTAGCCCTCTATGGACCTCTATCAGAGGGTGAACAATGACACATTTCTGTTAGTCAAGAATATTTAGACTTTAAACATTTAAATTCTAGTACACATTTGAATTTGAAATATTTTTAAACAATAATTCTTGTTTATTATGTACTTCTACCTCAGACATGAAGTAAATTGTTACATTTCTTATGAACATCCCAAATTATAGTGGCTAAAATAGCGCTGATGTTAACACAAAAAGCCACAGAATTCTAGAAATGATTAGAGAGAAAAAATGTTCTGGGTGTGACCAATTTTATTTTATGTACTGCATTATACAGATTACTTCATGGTTACTGGGTTATGAATAGTGCATATTATCAAAAATAATGTTTTGTTATAAAGAATTCTATGCAAAAAATGTATTTTAAGTGATCTCTAGTGATCAGTTACAGTTTTGGTTAGTTGCGGCAACCTAACCTAACTTTTGCGTCTTTGACTTTCACATCGTTGTCTAGGAACATTACCAAGTGAAAGTTGAGGATAGACTGTGTATTAGGTATAATTTGAATTTAATCTTTTATTGTTGTATTTTATTTCTGCTTTAATAAATAAGATACACTTTTTAAATATTCATTTGGTTTAGATTCCTATATTTTTCATGTCTCAAAGGTTCCGGTGTTGTGGGTGGGGTGTAAACCTCCAGTTTCCTGTAAGGGTCTAGCACACATTTGAATTTGAAATATTTCAAACAATTATTCTTGTTTATCATGTACTTCTACCTCAGACATGAAGTAAATAGTTAGATTTCTTATTAACATCCCGAATTATAGTGGCTAAAACAGCGCTGATGTTACCACAAAAAGTAACAGAATTCTAGAAATAATTAGCGATAAAGAATGTTTTGCATGTGACCAATTTTATTTTATGTACTACATTTTACGGATTACTTCATGGTTACTGTGTTCCTACATTTTTCATGTCTCAAAGGCTCAAGTGTTGTGGGTGGGGTGTAAACCCCCGGTTTCCTGTAAGGGTCAAGCAGTGTTGGGTATGTTAAATACAGGTCTGTGAGGCAATGGCCTAGTACAAGTAAATGAAACCTGTTAAAGTCTTTACACCATTTGCCGCTAGGACCACAGGTCTTCACTAGCAGGTACCTGAAGGTGTTACTGGCCTCAGGCCTAGCGGAACCTGGGCCAGGTACAAGCCTACAGTGTGTAGCCACAGCGATATGGTGAAAAAGCATAAAAGAAGCAGGCAGCAGTCACGAGTCTCAGAACATACTTCTCTGTTCTACTTTATTCTCATTTTCCCAAAAATATATAAGTGCTTCAGTCTCTGCATAGATCAACATGATGATCATTTAAACAATGGTGGATGCCAATTTCCTCTCCAGAACAAATAGTGTAAACACATTTACTTTGGTTCAGCAATAGTATTGTTGTCAGCTGAGTACCTGATTCGAAACCAATGTCCCCAGAACTCGTTCATTTTCAAAGGAAGCAGGCGGATCTGTATCACCACATTGTGTGTGTGGATGAGATACTAATCAAAGCAGTCTGATTTTGCAAAACAGGTAAAATATTTATGTCCTGTAGAAAACCATCAACAATAACCAATAGCAAAATTTTCCAGGAATTTTGTCTTTACTTTAAAACACTTTATAGCTCATTACACTAAGCAACACACAGAAATGTCATTTTCTTTAAAACACTGAATTCTAGCCCATTACATACTCTCTCCTGTGTCCACCATGGATTTTGCGCTAGTGTTTCCCACATCTTAAAGAAGCACATGTTAAGTTAGTGAATGCTGGCATCCAGTGTTGGCTCCTAATGCTGCTGGGATACACAAGCTCATTACAGTTCTGAAATAAAAACAGCAAGTTAAAAAATTGAATAAGTGGATGACCTGACCTGAAAATGAGTGACCATTCACAACTCAACTGTGAGTCTGTCTGTCCATATCATTTAAATCCTCTGAGTCAATAGCTCTGTAGGGTGTTAAGAAAATATAACAAGAAACGCAGATTGTTGGCTCTTAGCACTTTATTCCCATAGGAAGGTGGACATCTTTAACTTTATGGCCTGACAAATATAAAATGTTCCACTCCACTGCTTTTTATTATGCTGTTTTCAGCTAATCTTTTTTTTTTTAATAGAACTTTCTGCTTGTCATCTGTCTTCACTTTTCCTTTCTTTCAGCAATGGGGATGTGTTTTATTTTAGAACGGGTATTACTTGTAAAGTCTCTCTCTTAAGTGTTATTAGAAATTGCTAAAGTAATTCACGTTAAAAGATTCTCTTTGTTCTCCTCACTCCTTAAATCAGGCAGTTTTTAAATGAAGTGAGTTTAAAAATATGGTTGACATTCTGAATGCTAATTGTTGATCAGCTGCAGTGTGATATTCTGCGTATTGAACAAAGCCTGCCTAGCTGAACGCACAGCCATAACACAGAGTATGGATGACCCCTGCTGGAGACTTGGCAGAATTCATTTCATGCTGTTTGCTTCTCATTTTCACAGGTGTACATCCAAGCAGAAAATTAAAGGCTATGGAATTAGCAGTTTCTCCCAGATTAGTAGCATTTCTGTATTTCATTTTACTTTTATTTACAAAGAAATCTAAATTCAAAATCGGTTGGAATGTAGACGTGGACTATTTTCTGACTGCAGGATGTTGAAGGATGTGCTCTGTATGCTACTCTACTCCAGATATTTTATAAAAACAATACTTTGTTGGTTGTACCCATCCACTTAAGTTGGCAAGCAGCCTGAGCCTATAAGGGCAGTGCAGTGGTCAAGGTGGCAACCAACCCTGGTCAGGCTTCACTCATATGGGGCCAGTGTAAAATGACCAATTAATCGACTACACATTCATTTGAGACATGGAAAGAAAACAAAGTACCAAGATGTCACAGACAACGAGCCGTTCTGAGTCTTGTGCCTCTCTGTTTCACATCCTCACATGGGGAGGCTGGCTGGAAACACAGGGCCTCCGAACAGTGATCTAGAGCAGACACCAACTCCGGTCCTGGAGGACCACCGTGGCTGCAGGTTTTTATTCTAAACCTTTATTTAAAGAGTGCCCTGTTTGTGTTGCTAATTAACGTCTTGTGAATTCATTTTGATTGACTTGTTTTTTAAAGATTTGTTTCCCTGAATTTCCCTGAAAGTGTCTCTTGCAGGACGTCAAATTGTCTTCCGAGAAGATCACGTCTCGTCTCCCTCCCAAGATTTTTTTTTTTATAATAGTTAGACTTATCAGTCTAGTAATAAACATGGCTTGTAAGAAGATATTCCAAGTGGCCTGTGTAATTAATAAAATAGAAATGGTGTGCTTTCACTCTTACAAACTTATATTATCATACTATTTTAGTCCTTTTTCTATACTTCTTGATTATACTGTAGATGATGCTGCCATAATTTACAATCTCAGCAATGTGTCCTTGCATACAATTCTTCTTGTTCTCCTTAAGCTTTTCCCACTTTCACGTGGCGTCTCTATATCAGACCCGCCTTCTCCAATCCTGTCTGTTGTATACGTCCTCGCCTGACACCACAGGTCTCTATTCATACAATTAATCCCACTGAGAAAAATGTTATTCTTTTGCTATAGTAAAGGCATTTTAGTTTTATATTAAAGGCATCATAATAATTTTATATCCACATGAATAGATAGCTATATTCTTCATGCTGCTATTACAGGCATTATATTCAGTGGTGCTACTGTGTTCTGACAAAATTATTTTGGGGAGATTAGACTATTATAATACATTGCTAGTCTTTCTGTCCCACTCTAAGTTCCTTTAAAAATTGAACTCATCTTTCTTAACATATTCACATCAATAGCAACTCAAAAAAATGTTTACCCTGCTGGCTTCTGAACTGAAACTTTATATATAAATAGTAGTTTTATTTAAAAAGGATGCCCAACTTTGAGAAGGCAAACAGGGTGCATAACCAAGCAGCAAGAATCATCACTGGAGATGTGAAGTCCATGCCTATATAGGAACTGGAGGCCATTCCAGGGTTGGAACGTCTTGAGTACCAGAGAGATGCAAATCTGCTAATATATGCCACCAAGTTCCAACGGCTTTCAGGTCATGCCATTAAAGATAGACTGAGTCCACCAACAAAATGAAGACTAAAAAGGGTAAGCTTCATTCACCAGATGATGATCTTTGAACACAGGTCCCAAAACATATCAGACCATGACCCCAGAAAAATCCCTCAGAACCTTGAGAACCCTGCATGGAGTAATGCTAATGCACCCATAACTCACTACAGCAATGCTGGTATTGTCAAGAAAGGCTCTCAGAGCAGTGCTGAGATGAAGATCTTCACCATTGAATACACCCAAAACAACTACCCTCTAGACAAATGAACACACGTCTATACAATTGGCTTAGCTAAACTGGCAATTAAGAATATCGGCATCAACATCTTCATCAGGTACCTAGGAAGCAGAGAAGAAAATCTCTATTCAGACTGGCACAGGCCATGTAGAAACAGTCCTGACACCTCTAACAACATCATGTCCTTTAATGTGCTGCGGGCACTGCCATTTTCTGGAAACAAGAGAGCTGAACTCTCTGTCTAGCATTCTTAGTTCAATGTGCACAGTCCACGTAGACATCCTTCAGTGGATTCCTTCTCACTGCAACATACTAGGCAATGAAGTTGCTGACAAGTTGGCAAAGGAAGGCTCTTTAAAAGAACAGCGAGACAGGACTACCACTTACCACAAAGCTAGGACCATCGTCAAGGCCAATTAACGCCGAGTGGTTGTATCACCACTCAATTATATTAGGAATGACGCATAGCACCTGCTTACAAAACCTGAGCAGGTGGCCATCTTCAGAATCTGGAAATATAAAATACCAGCTCTACACCATGCTCCAGAATGGACAATCAGACAACAGAGTATCTACTGTAAGACTGTCTGTTGCTTGAGGCCATGTGATGCCAGATCTGGATGGATTAGGCAACTGTGAAATGGAAATTAAATAGCAGCCTGGAGGACCTACAATGTATAGCAACATTCATTCAGGAGGCCAATGTGTCCGTCTGAGTGAACAAGAAGAAGATGAATTTTGCAAGGAGACCCCTTTGGTGCATTAGTACACAGGCTCAGCTTTCTTTTCATAATCTTTTTAATGTGAAAGTCTGTTTGTGATAGCTATATTTTGTAACTAGAATCTTGATCTGTACAACACAGTAAATGCCAGAGGCATGTTCTCTGATCTTATCAGTCGCTCTGATACACACAAAGTCTGATCAAACAAACACAAAACAATGCACATTTTCTACCCCAGAGTCATGGAGAAGGCGTAATGTTATTTCGGTGTTATGTTCATTTTTGTTTGCTGTCAACGCAACTGTCACTTTGGGTTGTTTACAGATTAAATTTACCTTTTTGTTCATTTTGGATATATTTCCTGCATTGTATTTTCATGAAGATTAGTTTTGCTCATTGCGTTCATGTTTTGTGACTTTACTCTTCACATTATTTTTAAATTCCAGAAATGCTTTCCCACAGTAACTTGGTTTGATGGCATATCAGATGCCATATTATTAAAAAATGAAGGCCTGCAGAGTTCTAAAAAATAAAATCTTAATTAAAAAAATAAAAACTTATATCAAAATACAGGAATAGAAGCATATTATTTTGGTTGAGATTTTTGGTATTAATTCTGTTTTTCCTTGACTATGAGTTTTAATTTTGCCCAATATAAGAAAGTTATGAACCCTAGCTTTTATTAGAATACACATTTTAGTTCAGACCAATTTACTTATCACATACAAAATTCACATAGACATGAGAGAAACTTGGAAAAGTTACATGGACAGAACTGGGCACAGGATTCAGACCCAGGCTGCAGGATCTGTGATTGTGAATGTTTACCGAGATTTCAGTTATTCTTAAGTACTGTACTTGGTAGTGCTGCTGCCTCTTAGCTTCAGGATCTTCAGTTCATTTGCGGTTTGTCTGTGCTGATTTTGTACTCCTCCTCTTGAGTCCATACGACAGTTCTTAGGGTAAGTAAAGAGAATATTAGGCTAATTAAAGATTCAGAAATGACCTTTTATGAGTAGAGGTTGGCCTTTGCTGGAGTTTTCTCTGCAATGGACTGGTAGGTTGTGTCCAGTACTGCTGGGATAAGCTACAGTGCTGCACAACCCTGTTAAGAAAACATGGAATCAGTAAATAGGTGATTTACTTATACCTGTTTTTATCTTGTATGCATGGAGACATAAATTATCCAGTCAATGAAGAGCTTAAGCCAGAATTAGTCTTGGTGTCAGTCTGTTGCAGAACAGATTCATCTTTCCATGTGTGTATGTGAGAGTTTTACTGGGTATGTAAATAAGTGTGTCTGTACCCACCATATCAATCAACGTAAATATTTTACTAGGTAGTGTCACACACGTGTGAGTAGGAGGAAGCTGTATGGACCAAGTGAGCATAATTCCACACCAGGCCGGGGGTGGAGAGGTGCACTAAATCTTCTTCTGATTTTCTCTGCAGACCAAACACAGGAAAACCTGCCTGATTCCACCTTGAAGACATCACTTCCGGTTCTGGTGCCTAGAAGCATGTCACTTCTGGTTCCGTGATGTCAATTCTGGTCCTGCAACTTTAAAGCCGCCATATTGTCAACAATAACTCAGTTCAGTTTGGACTTGACCAGTGCCAATGAGAGCTATTCTATAAATACTCTCTTGCAGCCAGGGACGATATATGGGTGGCTCCCCCAAACCTTTTTCTTGTGTTGAGGCTGATTATTTTCACAGTAGGTAGCTATCAATCAACATGAGAGTTGCACTGGGTGAATATTGTAAGGAAGGATCATCAACACAAGAGTTTTTCTGGGTAGGTAAGTATGTACATGTATGTCTGGAACCTCCATATCAATCAGATACTATATACAGTACATTCTATGTGCTAGCTTACTGCTACTTGGTGTGCATTATTCTCATTTCATTTTGAATCATGCCTCAATTATGTGTTCATGTAGAGTGAGCTCTGTACGAGTGAATGCATTATACATGTACTGAAGTGAATGTCAGTGTGGAAGATTAATTTGCATTAAGTTAACATGGCTGCTATCAGTTTATTGTCAATCAGTAGTCAGTATTACTCACACCACAACATAAATTGTGGAAAAGCTGAATGAGGTTTATGTGCGGTTTGATGCCGTGAATGACATACCTGTGAGGAAGTAAAGCTGCTGGACCAGACTGTAAACTTGGCCAAGTGCTCAAGGAATGTGCAAATCAGCTGACAGATATCTTCTCAGATATCTTCAACATTTCCCTTAGACAGCCAGTCATCCTTAGGTGCTTTGACACCATCTACTGTATACCCATGCCGAAGAAGTCCTCTGCCTCTTTCCTCAGTGCCTAATCTTAATACATAATTCACCAGTCTCCTCACTCACTCAGGTCCGTCCGAAGCCGAATGCACAGTCGCCTTCTGCGCAGCTGCCCAAAAAACCTTATGAGACCGACATCATGGCAGGCGGCGGATTTACAGCCGCGAAAATTCAAAGAGAAAGGCGACTTCGATTAAAGCTCTAGAGGCCTGAAAGGCGATTTCGACTACAGTTCGAGGCCTAATTACGCATTCATTCAATACACCTATATCAGGTTTGTGGTGCTTATACTTATTATATATTATACTATTCCACTCGTGCCCGTTTCATCTTACGTTGTCGAAACGGGCTCTTTGTCTAGTGCCCTATAAAACTCACATCTGTCATTATGAAGTTCTTTTGATTTTCATCTGGCCCTGTTCTATCTGGACAAAAGAGACACTTATGCTAGAATGCTGTTCATAGACTACAGTTCAATATTCACCACCATTATCCCTCAGAAGCTTGTAGGGAATTTGAGTCTGCTAGGCTACAACACTTCCTTATACACCTGGATCCTGAACTTCTGGACAGAGAAACCCCAGACAGTCTGCGTCAGAACACCATCTACAGCATCATCACACTAAGCACTGACACTACCCAGGACTACGTACTCAGATGACTTTTGTTTACTCTGTTTACTCATGACTATACAGCTGCATAAGTCGGCTGACAACACAATGGTTAAAGGTCTCATCAGCAATGGGGAGGAGTCAGTGTACAGAATTTAGATACAACGATTGGAAGACTGGTGCAAATGCAACAATGTGTCTCTTAATGTGGACATGTCAAAAGAGATGATTAATGACTTCAGGAAGGCCCATGCTGACCACACATCACTGTACATCAAGGGCTCTGTGGTGGAATTGGCCAAGAGCTACAAATTCTTTGGTGTGCACCTGTCAGCTGACCGCACTTGAACAATTAACACCACCTCCATAGCTAAGAAGGTGCAGCAGCATCACCACTTCATTTTGTGGATGAAACAGGAAAGACTACCTTTCCCATTTCTCACCACATTCTACAGGGGCACCCTCAAGAGTGTTCTGACCAGCTGCATCACTGTCTGGTTTTGGAAGTGCAGTGTCTCTTGCAGCAAGAACTTGCAATGGATAGTACACACATCGGAAAAGATAATTGGGACCTCTCCATTAAAGACATCTTTATAAAGCATTGCATTCGAAAAGCTTACAGCACTGTGGAGGATCATTTAACCCCACAAGGTCTCTTTGTTCCACTTGCATCTGACAGAAGGTTCTGTAGAATCCAAACCAGTTCTGTCAAGTTGTGCAACACCTTCTACTCCTTTGCTGTCCAGACTCTGAACTCTGTGCTGCCCCCCTGCCGTCAGATCTGCTTCTAGTAGTTTATTTATGCACAGTACATACAAATTGCTTCATTTGTTACTACTACTGTTTTTATTATTAACTATTGGTTAGGGTTAGGGTTAGATTTATTTATTAATTACGATTGGCTCCAGCAGACCCCCGTGACCCTGTAGTTAGGATATAGTGGGTTGGATAATGACTAACTGACTGACTGACTGACTACTTTATAGTGTACTTCTTCACTTATCTTGAACTTTTTCTGTATTTATATATATGTTGTCCAGAGGAACGTTATTTCATGCCTCTGTATGCTGCAGTACGTCGGATGGTATGACAATGAAGCCACTTGACTTGAAGCGATAGTTTTTCCAAAATTACACCTCCACTACTTCTCAGCCTGAAAAAAGAATTTCATTGTGAATGATTTATTGATCATTTGGAATCCCATTTCATTTTTTTACTTTATTTATTGTGGCACATGCAGTATGGTGCATTTAGTTAGAACATTTAAAACTTTAGAAAATCTTGACGAGAACAGGCTATGCAGCCCAATAAACCTCAGCAATCCAATTTAACTCATTCTTTCAAAGTAATATCAAGTCGATTCTTCAACGTCCCTAAAGTCCTAATGTTTACAATATTAGTTGGCAACTTATTCCATGTACCTATGGTTTTCTGTGTGGAATTTGTGTGACATTTATCCTTAACGCATTTCTAACTGTGTCCCCATGTTCTTGATAAACTCACTTTAAAGTAACAGTGTCAATCCACTGAACTAGTCCCCTTCATAATTTTAAACACTCCAATTCAGCATTGACTATGTTGTCACCTTGTAATCTCAACTTGCTTAAATCGAAAACGTTCAAATCCTTTAATCTTTCCCCATAACATACCCTGCAGTCCTGGAATCTGCATAGTGCTGCTATGTCTTTCTTGTAAACCTGGAAAACTAAATGGACGCAGTTCTCCACATGAGACATCACTTGAGCTTTATAAAGATTAAGCATAAACCTCTTTTGATTTGTACCATATGCATTATGATATATATAACCTAACATTCTGTTAGCCTTCTTAATTGCTTCTGTACATGACCTGAAAGTTGATAGTGGCAAGTCCACTGCGACTTCTAAGTTCTTATCATAAGAACTTCAGACCTTGCATTGTGTTTTCAGATCTCACATTTTGACTTCCTATATGTAACACTTTACTTTTACATTCATTAAATTTCATCTGCCACAAATCTGCCCAAGTCTGCATGGCTTTCCAAGTCCCTCTGTAATGATTTAACAGATTCCAGATTATCTGCCAATCCACCTATCTTGGTATCATCTGTAGACTTAATCAGCTTGTTATTTATAATCCTATCCAACTCATTTACATATATTAAATATGTCAGCGACTCTAGCACTGTGGAACACCACCCTTAACATCCCCAAATTCTGAATGGGCTCCTTGCACCATCACCATCTGCTTCCTGTGTCTGAGCCAATTCTGCATCCATCTGCACACAACACCTTGATCTCCCACTTTTTTAGTTTGATGCCAAATCTCTCATATGGGACCTTATCAAGTGCTTTCTGATAAGATAAATAATATCATACACACCTCTCTGATTGTATATTTTCGTTGTTTCCTCATAGAATTCGAAAATATTAGTAAAACACAATCTCCTTAGTCTGAACCCCTACTGACTGTTCAGTAAAACTCCTGTTCTACTTATGTGTCGATCAATATTATGCTTAATATTTCCATTAATTTACTGGAGATGCACGTTAAGCTTACTGGCCTATAATTAATTAGATCTGCCCCATCACCCTTTTTATATAAAGGGATAATACAGTATTTTCTATTTTCTAATCCTTAGGAATTTCCCCAATTTCAAACAAAATGCATGAAGGGTTTATACACACACTAACCTCCTTAAAACTCTACTCCCTCCACAATTTCCACCTCACTCAGTACCTCCTTAGTAGTCCTTGTTATGGCTGGGAGGGTATCCACTTCCTCATATGTGAAAATGTTAGAAAAATGGAAGTATACGGAATTTGTCGTTATTTTATCACTCCTTACTGTTCCTGATACACTTTACCTCCTTCTTGATCTCAGGTCATCTTTTGTAAAAAAAAATTTTAAACCTCTTCCACTATTCTTTGACTGTCTCCACATTTAAAAGCTTGTCCCTTTTAGACTTTGCCACAGCTGTTCAACATTTGCCCTACCAAAGTTAAATTTAAAAGTTTATATTCTTTGCATCTTCACTCTACCAAAAGACTGAGGATTGTATTACAGTATATTATGGTCACTTGTGGTTCCATCACCTCTACACCCTGAATCCTATCCTGATTAATACAAAATAACAAATCTAGACAGGCTTCACCCCACATTGGTGCTTTATCATACTGATTATGTCTAAAAATTCCTGCTGTTGTATTCCACTATTTACAAGGTTAGCCAATTTATTTATTGGATAATGACCCCTATGACTATATTATCTCCCTGTAAACTTGCCTTTATTAATATTATTAAAAAGATGCACATTTATATTGTTTTGTGCATTGGGGGGGCTCTATAAAATACTCATAAAATAAGGTCTGTATCTCTAATGTGTTCCAGTCTGATCCGGACATCCTCATTAATATGTGGTTCATTGTCCATTTGAACATTTTGTGCACAAATGATTTCTTTTCCACTTAACTTTGAACAGTCAGTCAGTCAGTCAGTCAGTCAGTCATTGTCCAACCCGCTATATGCTAACACAGGGTCACGGGGGTCCGCTGGAGCCAATCCCAGCCAGCACAGGGTGCAAGGCAGGAACAAATCCCGGGCAGGGCACCAACCCACCACAGGGAACACGTACACACTAGGGACAATTTAGGATTGCCAATGCACCTAACCTGCATGTCTTTGGAAACCCACACAGACACATGCAAACTACACACAGGGAGGACCCAGGAAGCGAACCCGGGTCTCCTAACTGTGAGCACTACCACTGCGCCACCATGCCGCCCACATTTTGAACAATTTTCTCTAAAACAACAAGGTCACCCATCAACTCATATCACTTTGTAATTCACTTAATCTAGACCAGGGTTGCTGGGGGTCTGGAGCCTATCCCAGCTACCACAGAATGCAATTCTGGAACAAACCCAAACACACACTAGAGCCAATTTAGCATCACCAGTTCACCTAACATGCATGTCTTTGGAAAGTAGAAGGAAACCAGAAAATCTACGGAGACACTGGGAGAACATGCACACTCCAGACAGGGAAGACGCAGGATGAGAACACTGGTCTCCTGACTAGGAGGCAGCAGTGCTACCACTGCACCACTATGCCACCCCTTCACCCATAAAGTACTAAGGTGAATCATCTCATTTTATTAGAAGATATACACACTGTTGGACATATAAAACTAAATACACACCATTTACGTATGAAACGCAGATACTTCTGCTTCTGCCATTGGATGGCATTAGACTGCTGTGAGATAACCTAACCTCATTTTGTGTGACCTTTTTACAGACTGCTAAGTGATTCAACTTCAGTTTGATAAAGACAGAATTGAAAAAGGCAGAGCCTGAGGCGAAATGTCAATTTCTTACTTTTTATTGCCTACCTCCAATGACCAAATCCCACAGGATTAAAGCTAGACTTTGAAATGGGAAGGGTGACGGGCTTTGATAATGAATACATGGCTAACCTTTAGATAATTAAAGTAAAGCACCTTTTTCCACAAGTCTAACAATTGAGCATAATTTGTTGCTTTTTGTTAGATTCAGGTCCACACTGCAGCTGTCTTTCTTGTTAGACAGTTATGAAGCATGATTATGCAACGCTGATAAGATACAGCAAACTCGGCTCCTGCTAGTTTTTTAAACTATTTTTGTTTTGCTATTTTCTCATTATTAAGGAGACCTTTACTTCCAAAGAAACTAGATGATGGCCATTATGTTGAGCCCGGAGCAATTCTTAATGGTTTCACAGGGAGTCAATGTCAAGCATTTGCAAACTGTGACCAGTAATGGGTTCTACGGTTGACATAGGATTTCTAGGGAGAGAGATGGCATCTGTATAACAGATGACAGAGGTAATTTACCCAGAGGGGGGACAGAAACACACAATGACAGATGGAGAGTCCCTCTGTATACCGATATGGATAGAGTGAATATTCGGAGGACAACAGAAGGAAAGAGCGAGGGACAGTGATCGAGGAATTCTAGAAGAGTACTGAAAGTCCTTTTGTACTTGGTGGATAAATACTTGGGCGGGTGACAGGAGGGTTGTTCCCACTGCTCCATATTAGTAGGAGGCAACAAATGGATCTTGATAGACAAAGGTCAGACTCTGATGGTGTATAGAGAGAGCATGCGATCTGAGTGCTGTGATACTATCTGCATTTTATATTTACATGCTTATTCATTTCATGTTTTTTTGAGCTTAGGGTTACATTTTTGTAGTCTGTTTTTTTAGTTTGACTTGGCGTGACATAGTTTAAAGGGGGTACTGTGGATTCCATGCCACTAGGCCTAACCTTTTATTGGACACCCAGAGAGACGGATGGACTTGTATTTCTTATTTGTCATTTTGATTCTTGGTGCCCTGTCTCTTCTCCACTCAGCTGTTGTGTAATATTTCCTACATACTGGCAATTTTCTTCATTATTTATGTGAGTAGAAAAATGCAGATTTATAAAATATACTTGCAAAGAGCACAGTGACATATTCAACTTATACACTTATTACAATGTCCTTGTGGATTTTGTAGTTGGACTTGTTTGATTCGGACTGTCTATATGACAAGTCCTTGATTCTTAAGTTTTGCTTCTGTGGACTACTTTGTTGTAATTTTTCTATTCCTCCAATAAATTGTCTTTTACAAAGTGTCTAAGTTTCCTTGTTCTTTATACACCAGGGGTTGATGGTGATCCCTTCCCTTCTAGAGCACTTGGTGTGTTATTGGTACATTTCATAGTAAATTTTTTGAACTTTAATTATGAAGCACATTTAGGCCTGGTGTTGGCTGAAGCCAGCCACTCCAGTAGAAGCGAGTTTTCCTCCTGGTGCACCTCCTCTGGGTGAGCAGGTGGGATTAAGGCCTGCTTCCCTGGATGTTTTTGAAGGCCGAATATCATTTTGCCCACTTTATGAGATAAATCATCACAGCATGTGTGTGTGTGTGTGTGTGTGAGACTGTGGTCCTTGTGATAGTCAAGCTATAGCAAAAGGAACCTTCCACAACCCTTTACTTTAATGTAATGATTCAAATGAATTAAGCTTAATTAAGAACATATGTACTAAAAGTAACCAAGCAAAAGAAAGTTTCAAAAACTGCAATGTTGAACCAAAAGACGAAAAACTGAAAATAACTTTTAAATGAATACTCTGCACAAAAATGATATTTTTTATGTTACTTACCACATGCAACTGGTAGTGGTGTCCAAGAAAAGATTTTAATCTCATATTTTCATGCAAAATGAAGAGAAAAAAGTTCAGATCACATAACAGAATTCAATTGGTGGCCGGTGCTGTACGACAGCAGACAATGTGAAAAACCTCCATGGAACAAAGAAAAAAACCTCCCGTTACTCATATTATATATACAGTATACATGATCCACGGGTCTTTTCTCCAGTCCCTAGCTCAAAGCGTATAAAGTTAATGCTTTTTTTGCTAAAATACTGTTAGTTGCTTGCGAAACTTGTCAGTGTGTACATAAACAGGAAACTCAAAGACTCATGGGAGGGACTTTTTTGAATTGAAGACCAGACTGTTGACCAACGAATGAGATGGAGAGGGGGTCTTCAAGACAAAACGTCTTTGGGTTTCCCGTTTATGTACCAACTCAGACTTGCTCAGACTTCGCTCTTTTAGCTTTTCCTTCTGCGAGGCAGATTTTACAGAGGCTCCCAGTGTGATTCTTCTAAATATGGTGAAATGCATGATCAGGAGGGTATTTTTGGACTTCCTGGGAATCTTCAGATCAGAGCAGATCATAATAAATTATATGAGCAAACATCTTTAGAAATTGCATAAATCCATATTCATTTTCCTCAAAAATCTCTAAAGGGGGATAGATAGCCTGAAGGAGTGTGGAGTGACGGGTAGAGAATATCAAAGCTGGAAAAATAATTATACCCCTCGCTCCCAATTTAAAACCAAAGCCACATCTCTGATGATGATTTCTAGGTCTTTTTTTTCTGTACTTCACTCTCCACGTGCATAAAATTTTGATTTCTAAGCCTAATAATCCAATACTATTAACATTTTGCCATTTAAGACTCTTATTTTTATACCTCTGTGACATTAGTATCATTTACTTGTTTTAGTTTCCTCAAACCCTTCATCAATTGAACCTGTCCAGATCATACACTACCCCCATAGTGCATGCTGTTGGGAAAATTGCCCCTGGGTCTCATAACTCAAGTTAAGGCCAGTGTAACAGAAGGAGGAAGAGGCGGGCGCCTGGGGCAGCCTCCCGGTTAATGCATTAATGCCAGGACACATGTGTTCTAATTGCCAGTTCTTTGGGTCAGCAGAGTGTTTGTCCTTCAGTTTAATCAGGGACTGGGATTGGAGTTCCTTACATACTCTAATGAATGTGGTTTAGCATCCGAACAATTTATGAAATGGCTGTTCTTGTGGTTCTTTATAGTATTTTGAGTGCTTCTGGAGTATCACATTCATTATTTACCACAAGAGTGAAAAATATCAGGATGGAGTCTTCTGTCATCCAGTTATTTTCTTGCAATCCATAGTGAACTTTCCCAGTTGCCATGATATGGAAGTGCTGTATCTGTGCAGACAGCTTCTGCTAGAAAAATCTTCTCTTCAGATTTCTCTTGCCATTTAAATGACAGCAGCAGATGGTATCCCTTATATCTTCATATCCATCTCAGGACTTGCCACCACGAACACAGACACGTAGCTGAACGTGAAACAGACTTGTCAGTTCAAAAAGTGTGGACGGTGCCAGTTAGAGGCTCTGAATGACAGGATAGGCTCAGCTGCCTTCCCCACTGACATACTGAATTTCTGACTGGGACCCAAACCTCAGCGTTGTGGGGAGTGCTGATGGCGATATCGGGGTAATAAGAGGTTTACTGCACTAAGAATCTTTTCAATTTACAATATAGAGCTTTGATGACTCTAATTTTCCTAATAATAACACAAATAATAATAGTTTTTTTTTAAAGAACACAGTTCTAATGCTCAAAAAGCTGACAGCAAAGTATCTTTTATACATTTAAAGGATAGGTTTCATGTTTTATAAAGTCAAAGTTAAACACTCTGTTTTATTTCACATTTCTTCTGGTATGCCAGAAGTGAGTGAGTCACTTTTTATGTAAATTTAATTTCCTTTACCAAAGTGCATATCCGTGGCAAATGAATAAATGCTGAAACTGTAACAATTTAACTTAGAATGACAAAATACAAAACCTATCCTTTAAGTAACTGGTTTAGTACACTTTTTAAACCATTTTAACAAATTGCTGAGAAGAATGGCATCAGTAATTCAGAAATAATGGTGACTTAGCCTTAGAAGTTAGAATGTAAAACTGTCCAAAATGTTTCCAGGGCAAGATCCAACCTGCGAACGCTGCAATCAAGCTCCTGCCTCACTGGGTCACATGTTTTGGGCCTGCACCAAATTAACATCATTTTGGACCAAAATGTTTAAGTGCCTTTCAGACAGCCTTGGTGTCACAATCCCTCCTAACCCATTAACAGCTGTGTTCGGTGTTCTTCCAGACGGACTTGAAGTGGAGAAGGACAAGCAAACGGTGATTGCATTCGTTACACTTTTGGCACGCAGACTTATTTTGTTAAATTGGAAGAATCCTAATTCTCCTCTGATAAGTCAGTGGAAAACCGATGTTTTATATTATTTGAAATTGGAAAAAATCAAATTCTCAGTTAGGATCTGTACAGAATTTTTTCAAAACCTGGCAGGATCTAATCAATAATATTTTAGAAGAAGAAGAAATAATTATTTCCGCATTTCTTTCCCTTCTCCATTTTTTTATTTACCTATATATATTTTTTTCCTTTCTTTTGTTTATTGTTGCCTTATTAAAAAGCCCAAAGCAATTCTCCTTTGGCTAAGCTTTCCTTCTCAGGGGTGGGGTTTGATTTGTCTTCAATCTCTTTTTTGTTATAAATTGATCTATTTGTATGGAATGATTACAATCAAATCTATACTAATAAAAGGCAAAGCCCTCACTGACTCACTGACTGACTGACTGACTCACTCATCACTAATTCTCCAACTTCCCGTGTAGGTAGAAGGCTGAAATTTGGCAGGCTCATTCCTTACAGCTTACTTACAAAAGTTAGGCAGGTTTCATTTCGAAATTCTACGCGTAATGGTCATAACTGGAACCTGTTTTTTGTCCATATACTTTAATGGAGGAGGCGGAGTCACGTATCGCGTCATCACATATAATGCCTCCTACGTAATCACGTGCTAATAAAAGGCAAAGCCCTCACTTACTCACTGACTGACTGACTGACTCACTCATCACTAATTCTCCAACTTCCCATGTAGGTAGAAGGCTGAAATTTGGCAGGCTCATTCCTTACAGCTTACTTACAAAAGTTAGGCAGGTTTCATTTCGAAATTCTACGCGTAATGGTCATATACTGGAACCTTTTTTTGTCCATATACTCTAATGGAGGAGGCGGAGTCACGTATCGCGTCATCACGTATTACGCCTCCTACGTAATCACGTGAAGTGAAAACAAGGAAGAGATTGACAGCACGAGTCAAACGCGTGAATGAAGGTAAATGACATTAATTGTTGAGTGTCTTTTAATACTGTGTAATTGTTGAATGTCTTTTAATACTTTGTAAGCATACATAGTACTAGGGTGTTGTACCGTGTTAGCCATTTTGAATGTAGAGAAAAGCCAAGCAAAATGACACCTTTTATTGGCTAACTAAAAAGATTACAATATGCAAGCTTTCGAGGCAACTCAGGCCCCTTCATCTTGCCTGAAGAAGGGGCCTGAGTTGCCTCGAAAGCTTGCATATTGTAATCTTTTTAGTTAGCCAATAAAAGGTGTCATTTTGCTTGGCTTTTCTCTAAGCATACATATTAACAGACGTGCAATTAAACGTGTGCATTTACGGGGTGATTTCTCAGGCTTAAAGCTCAAAGTGATCACTCGAGTGAAGGCAGCTTCACAAAAAAACAGATCCTTAACAAACTGTTATTGGTATATTTTCCCTCAATTTTAAAAGGTTTTCTTTTCTTCTTAATAAAAATTTAAAAGCAGAACTTCACCGGTGCGAACCGCGGGAATTTGAGCGACTGACGCATACAGACATATTCATGAGTGCAGGTACTTCGGAAAGAAAGCACCGTGTAAACCTAAACTTTAAATTAAGTTCATAGACCTACAAAAGGTTGCCATTGATTTGAGGCAAGATTGCTTTTCTCCTGTACAACTATACGTTGCATTCTCAAGAGTGTGCTTGCACGGCTTGGTCATATTACAACCGGAAGTGCTGAACTGACAATGTGATATACAAACAGAACAATCGTAAAAACAGGATTAAATAAAAAGGCTGCTTCCATTGGCAAAGCAACGAAAAAGGAAGACCTTATATGACGTTCGTTTATAAAACAGCGGAGATGCTGTGTGAAGTCAGCTTCACAAAAAAACAGATCCTTAACAAATTGTTATTGGTAGATTTTCACTCAATTTAAAAAGATTTTCTTCTTAATAAAAATTTAAAAGCAGTACTTCGCCGCTGCAAAGCACGGGGATGTATATATATATAGATAGATAGAGATATATATGTATATATGTATATAGATAGATAGATAGATAGAGAGATAGATACAGATATAGATAGATAGGTAGAGAGATAGATACAGATATAGATATAGATAGATACAGATATATATATACATAGATAGATAGAGATATATATATATATATATAGATAGATAGAGCGATAGATAGAGATATAGATAGATAGAGAGATAGATACAGATATAGATAGATAGAGAGATAGATACAGATATATATATAGATAGATAGATAGATATATATATATATATATATATATATATATATATATATATACATATAAAGATATATATATATATATATATATAGATAGATAGATAGATAGATAGATGTGTATGTATGTAGATATGTATATATGTGTATATATATGTAGATATGTAAATATGTATATGTATATATATGTGTCTGTATGTGTATATATATATATATATATATGTGTGTGTGTGTATATGTATGTGTATATATATGTTGATATATGTATATATATGTGGATGTGTATATGTATATATATATATATGTATATATGTAGATATGTGTATATGTAGATATGTATATAAGTATATATGTTTATGTATATATATATGTTTACATAACCTCTTTAACACACTACTTCTCCGCTGCGAAGCGCGGGTATTTTGCTAGTTAATAAATAAAATTAAAAAAAAAAAAAAGAAGTTAGTATGTTGTTGTTTTGGCAGTGGACCCCTCAAATTAAACAGTTGTAGCTGCGTTTCCCCAAAATGACCAAAGTTCTGCAGCTTCAGCATGCTTAGCGGGATTCTGGCAAAAAGCTTGACACGCTGAAATGATTCCACAAAGTATGTTCGTTTTAAAAAACTTTAGTAAAAATTCAAAGTAAAACAGCTCACACAAAAATAGATAAAAGATTGGTATTGCAAGAAAAGAAAAGTTGTTGTTTAAGAAAAAGATTATAAATCTTGTTTCATTTCTTTAAGTTTGCATATACAGCTGAACCATTTCTAAATGTTCAGAAAACTGTATGCTGTCACGCATATGCGAGTAGGAGGAGGTTGTATGGACCAAGCGAAGGTAATTCCACGCCAGGCCAGGGGGTGCACTAAACCTTCTCCTGTTGTCTCTACAGATCAGCCGCAGGAAATCCTGTCTGACTCATCATTGAAGACATCACTTCTGGTTCCGGTGCCCAGGCTGAGATCAGAAGAAGGTCACTGCTGGTTCCCCTGCGTCATTTCCAGTCTTTCCATTTAAAACCACCATCTTTTCAAACCTCAATCAGTTCACTTTTGGACTCCATCAAATAGATTACAAATGCAAGCTTTCGAGGCAGCTAAGGCCCCTTCATCAGGCAAGGTGTAACCTGGTCAAGAAGAAGATATCGCTTTCCAAGTGGGCCGGTTTCTTCCATCGGGTTTTCAGTTCCATGTGAATCCGGTGGCTTAGCTGCCTCGAAAGCTTGCATTTGTAATCTATTTAGTTAGCAAATAAAAGGTGTCATTTCACCCGACTTTCTCCCGTATCAATGGGAGAAATGACTAACACGGTACAACACTCTGCTGCTATGGACTCCCTCAAAGACACTTCTATCAACTTTTCAAACCCATTGCAGCCAGAGACAATACACGGGTGGCTGCCCCAAACCTTTAGGAGTGTGTCGAGTCTGATCTTTTCACAATGCTTATTCCATTTTCATACTGTAAATGGGTCTTTTGGTCCCTGCTTGCAATGGGACCTGTTCTAAATAACAACTAAAACTGACTTCACTAACGCTGCTTAACTGTATCTCAGATATAGTAAGAAAGTTCTAGTTCATATTAATTTACAGGGGGTAAAAGGCTATACCTATACCATTGTCTAGGGCTATGAAAGAAAATTAAAGTTCTATTCAAATTAAGCAAATACTAATATAAGTTTCACTTAAGGCATTAACGTTCTAAGATTGGCTCTTATAACAGGTTTAAACTGAACTTGGCCAAATTCAGAACTGGTTGATAAATTTACATCCATTCTACCATTTACTACATTGTGTTAGGGATCAAAGTTTGCAAGTTGTTTTGAAGTCTTTCCACTTCGAGCGTCCAGTATATTTTGTAGTCCCTTTTGCATGAATAACAACAAATGACAAAACAGGACCACTTTAAAGAACCGAAATGAGCCTTTAAAGACGATGCCCAAAGCAATTGTGCTTAAGCTACAGTTTTGTGACCTGCCTGACAATCCAACTTGAAACCAACGTCCAAAGCATCCTCACATCCTGGTCGTGGGGTGTCCCCCAAATTAAAGAATAAGTTCGGTATTTTTAAAATGTAATTTGGTAAGTTTTTCTCATTGGGACCCTGGTAGCCATTAACTCCATTATAAATGCAAGAGCAGGCTAGTTATTTTTAAAGAAATATAAAACATGCTTTACCTTAGAACACAATTTCACGTGTCAAATTAATATATATCATGATTGTGAAGAATTAGAATCCGCCAAAAGTATTGTCGTAAAAATAAAGACTCTCCACAAAGCATAAAGAGTTGGGGAATGTCCCCATATAATGCCCAGCAGACATTGCAAAGAAATATATAAAAAAAATGATCAAAAACCTAAAAAAAGCAATTGACAAATTGTAATAGTGACATGGCGTTTATATAGAGAAACATGGCTGATGGAAATGATGTAGCAGGAGATGACGTCATAATGGGTGGACGGAAGTGACGTCATCATCGTGAGACCGGAAGTGACGTCATCGTGGATGTGACGGAAGTGATGTCATCAGCAGGAGCTGGAAGTGACGTCATCAGCGGGAGACCGGAAAGTGACATGCTCATCTGGAGTCAGAGGTGGAAGTGATGTTGGGCAGCCGTCTTGGGAATCCGGAAGTTTGTGCGAATACATGGGATTATTTTTCTTCTTTTGGTCTGATGAAAGACAGAGAGAGAGGCGTTAGTACCATAAATCAACCCCATAAATCACCTTAGGGCTTATTGACTGCCTCCTAAGCGCACGTGGGTGACAGTATCCTTAAATGCTTGCTTCATAATATACAGCATGGACTTGCTGAGTTCTGAAATTTTTCAGCTGACCTCCTGAAAATGTGGAGGATAAATCACACCCCGCTCCCGCTTCACCTGTGGCATTTAAGAAAGGGCATCATCAGCCGAGGCGTTGACTTCAGCTTCATTGCTATCTTAACAGTATATACTGTCGATTTTTAGGAAGCCAGAATCCCTGTAACAACACAGGAAATGTAAAAGGGAGGTGGTGGGCTGCTTAGAAAGAACGGATTAATACGGAGCAGGTCTGTATAACAGCATGTCAAAATCCTGGAAATACAACTGCACTCTAAAAGGGAAAAGAATACTAACCTTTGCCATTTGTTCTTCTCTTTCTTCTCCATCTATTTAGAAGAGTGAATTGGCAGTGGAAGAGCATTACTTTACCCAAAGTCCTAGCGATTGGCTCTATAACTGCCAAATTGAGGAAAACCACACCACCCAGCCATCTTCTGTAACATAACTATAGCAACTTATATATTTATGGACAGTTTGACATCTGTGGCAGAGCGACGGGTGCTCAGCAGGCTCCTATCAATTATGGAGAATCCACTGCATCCACTCAACAGTGTCATCTCCAGACAGAAGAGCAGCTTCAGCGACAGACTGCTGTCACTGTCCTGCTCCACTGACAGATTGAGGAGATCGTTCCTCCCACAAACTTTGCGATTTTTCAATTCCACCTGGGTTAAACGTTAACATTATATAAAGCTATTGTCTGTTTTTACCTGCATTATTATCACTCTTTAATTTACTATTGTTTTTTATCAGTATGCTGCTGCTGGAGTATGTGAATTTCCCTTTGGGATTAATAAAGTATCTATCTATCTATCTATCTATCTATCTATCTATCTATCTATCTATCTATCTATCTATCTATCTATCTATCTATCTATCTATCTATCTATCTATCTATCAGTGGCATCATTTATCTCCTCAGTGGCTGAAGAGCCCCCACACGGTTGAAATACATAAAGCACAAACCAAAGCCGGTCAAGTATTTTATTTTTTATTGTTTTTACACAAACAGCAGTTTAAAAAAGAAACCAGTTTGTACATTTGCCTCATGTAATTAAACTACATGTTTAATACTGCCAAAAATACAGTACAGCATGGCTAAACAATATGGGTGAATGACTCGGCTGGGGTTGTGATGACCGCTCACACTCGACAAGCGGGCCTTTGCCATTCCAGACACAACATCACACCAGCAGAAAGAAACCGAGCTTGTTGTGCCCGTTCGACGTTGTGCAGACTCCAGAATAAGTGGTTACATGAAGTTGAAACATTTTGACAGACCATCATTAAAGATGGAATAAGAGTACAAAACAAACAAAAAAAAAAACAGACTCTGCCATCCTTCTTTTCTACAGATCTACTGTATGTAAAACAGAACAAAACAAAAACTGGTTAAGTTAACCATAAATTCAAACTGCCCCCTCAGAAACATTCACATATAACAACAAAATAATTAAAAAGGCAGCTTGATTGGCATTAAATATCTACAAAATCTTGCATTTTTAACAACCTAGTTATTTACACTTTATACAGACAATTTGAACACAAACTTACATCTTTTACAAAAAAAAAAAAAAAAGCCTGCTACTTCCAGGCATTGTTATATTACATGACGACAATTCAAAAAAATCTGATTTAGAGTAAAAATAACATTTTTTTTTTTTTTTGTACAGCGCAAAACACATTTTTTTTAATTTTTATGTTATGGCATGTGCTTATTTTTTTAATTACATACTGTATCCTAGAGGTTTCCAAGAAAAATACTGCTGTTTACTTTGTCATTGCTGCGTAGTCCGGAGCATCATATAAACTTCAGGTGATTTAAGTAAAAAAACACAATTTAAAAAAACGTCAGAAATGTGCAGTTAGTGTCTTCTGAAATGTGATTTAGTGGAATGATTTACTCTGGGAAGGCTCAGGATAGAATAGCACCACCTTACCGAATTAAAGACAGCGCAAGAGTCTCAAACCTGTTTGACCCAATCTGGAGGTCTTAGGAGCCGGAGCCCATCCTGGCAGGCCCACCACAGGGCTCACCCACCCACCTTTACACACACAGGGGCTAATCTATAGCCGCCAACTAACCTAACATCGATGTGGGAGGGAAACCATATAAACCTGGAGAGAATGGACACATTCTACCCACAGAATGACTGGCCATGGGATTTGTACCTAGGATCTGCTAATCAGAGGCATGAAGACCAGCAAGATATAAATTAACAATGTACTCATTATTATAAACAGTCCTGTGAGTCTGTATGTTTCTGTTGCTGTATGTATTTAAAATTTTACTAATCCCATAGGGAAATTCATCTAATCTAATCTAATCTAATCTAATCTAATCTAATCTAATCCATCCATTATCCAACCCGCTATATCCTAACACAGGGTCACGGGGGCCTGCTGGAGCCAATCCCCGCCAACACAGGGCGTAAGGCAGGAACAAACCCCGGGCAGGGTGCCAGCCCACCGCAGGGCACACACACACACTAATGTAATCTAAATTAGAATGTACAGTGGAACCTCGAGATACGATCACCTCTGTATACGAGAAATTCAAAATACGAGGAAAGTATGAGTGAAAAATTCAGATCTAAATATGAGCATTGGCTCACGTAACGAGCCACGAGCCAGGCTGTGGGTATAGCTCGCCGCTTAGGGAGGGGGTGTGGTAGCTGTAGCGAGCCTCAGGGCGATCTGCGGTGTCTGCGTTTCTCACCTAAGTGCACAGGTGGGAAACTGCCCACATCCATGATTTGTCCTTTGGCTGACGGCCTGGGCAGGGTTGCCACCCGTCCTTTAAAATACGGAATCGTCCCGTATTTGAGAATGAAATTGCGCGTCCCGTTTTGAATCAATACGTATGCGTCCCTTATTTTTTTGTATTAAAAGTGGTAACCCTAGCAGCTGCCATGTCTTCCTCGCATATATAGAGAAGCGCGAGCCGGTTAAGGGGGAGAAGAAGTAAAAGAAAAGAAAAGAGAGGAGAGAGAACGGAGGTTGCAGGAGGAGGCAGGAATCCGCAGCAGTAGGAAGTCGGTGCGAGAGAGCGAGCGAGTGCAGGCTCGCGTGTAGCTGAACAGGCGACCCAAACAGCTGAAGCAGGACGGTGTAGAGAAGGTCAGCTGCATTAAGTGTCTCGCCTGTTGCAGAGCCCGCATGGGAGAAGCAGGTGAGACGCTAACAGAGAAGAAGCACCGAGGATTGTCATCTGTTTTTTGAAGACTGCTTCCTGTTGACGTTTTAATCTCGTGTTAAAGGATTGTTATTCTTGTGTATTTTAAACCTCCACTTCACAACTGTTTTAAGGATTATTTATTTAAAGATTTATTGAATGCTCTACTGCACTTTGGACACCTGTTTTAATTCTTTTAATAATCAGTTATATTATTTACCAATGTTATTTATTAAAGGTAGATTACAGTATATATAATTTATCAGTGTTATTTGTTAGGAAAATTGATTTTTATGTTAATATATTTGGGATGCGGAACGGATTAACTGGATTTCCATTATTTTCAATGGGGATGTTTGTTCTAGATACGAGAAATTCGCTATACAAGCTCAGTGCTGGAATGAATTAAACTCGTATCTAGAGGTTCCACTGTACTAAGAAAAACACTGCGGTAAAAGTCACAAAGGACATTGTTTTATCTCCCACCACTGGCTCCGATGTTGTTGTAGTTGGTCATCTCTCCAAACAGAGCCCGATAGCATTGCTTCTAATAAAACGCTGCTATTGACTTCTACTGAGTTACTTTTCACAATGCAGTTTATAAGAAATGCACAGAAAGTGTGCATGGTCCACTACAGTAATTGCCCTCTAGTACACTGCTGTTTAATGTAATTTATATCACAATAGTCTCTTTTTACAATGCGCATCAAGACCAATGTTATGAAATCCATGAAAAAGAAATGCAGGACAGACGGAAGAATAGAGCATTTTTAGACGGTGCGTTGATGAGGAGGGAATCTCAGGCAGGCCCTTCAGTAGGCTGAGTGTGGAATCCGCTTGAGATGACAGGTGGAATGTTTCTGGTGTGCTTGTACTATGGCGTATTGCTGGAGTGCCCAGAGAGGGGGCTCTCTAAAAAACTGGATTTCGGCTTTCCCTTCTCACTGCCTGGTGGCCTTAAATTTTCATTGTAGTTATTAATATGCTGTTACATTATGATCCAGTTTTATTGAAAATGGCTAACACTGTTTGGCTATGTAAATTTGTAAATGTGTGCAGCTCCATGATTCAGATGAGTAACAGGCATTTTATAAGAATAAATTAAATTGAAAATTTCCCTTTACATTGTTGTCACCTTGTGCTGTTTTAAATCAAGTCACACACACTTAGCTTTGTATCTTTACAATAAAATAGCATACAATTAATTCTGTAACATAGAGAAATGTGAGATATAACAAGTGTATGATATTGAAAGCTGCAGTAAGAGTGGAGATCTGGAAGAAACTTTCCATTTAAGCAGTCGACATGAATACTTCTAGAGCCGGATGAAGAAGGGATTAGAACGACAGAACTAGTCAATAACCCAAAAAAACAAACACACAAACAAACAAACTTCAAGGTCTTGTCCCATTTGTAAACATTCTTGGACCTTTTTGCACTCCTTGAACAAAGAAATAGGAAAATGGTTCAAACCGAGCCCCTCTGCCAATATACTTTACACGGTTTCTATAATTAAGCGTGGAGTTAGACGTCACTCCCTTTAAAAAGGCAAACCCTCCTGTGTGTGGTTCTCCTGTGTGATTTCCTTTTGGCAATTTCTATCAATGTAAACTTTTAAAAATGAACCTGTTTTGTTGAAATACAATTTAAACATCATGGAGGAGAAAAGTTAGCAAGCCGTCTATAATGAAGGCTGTAAACATTTGAATGAAGAAATAAGAAGTTCAAAATCTTAGTATCCTTAGGAGAACACAAAAATGTGTTGAGTTTCCATGACAGCGCTTTCGTATTTATTCATTTATTTATCTTTTGAGATATGAATGAATGCCCGTTTGTCTGGTTTTGGCACAGACATGCTATGTTAAAAGTGGTTTAATAGCTTGACGGACCCGCTACACGCTTGCGTGCAGACAACAGATGATCCCTTGGAAGCTGTAACATTACCTGATTGTCAAGAAATGTGCTGCTCTGCTTTCCTTCAGTATTACAGGCTCAACGATTGCGTGTTTTACTTGTTTTTTTGTCCAGTTAATATGTGCTTAAGGTAACACAGCAATCATTAGAAAACTAGCAGCAGGCAGGAGGTGACAGAGTTCAATGGTTCCAGATTCCTAAATACTCGCGTGCTTTTCTTCAAAGTTTTTTCCTGTATTTTACACCAAGTCGACCATATTAGTTCTTGTTCCTATAGGGACATATTACCTACAAAGGTGCTTCTGCTTTAATCGAGACTGCATATGTCACACCTGGGTCTGCTGTTGAGTTTCCATAAAAGGGATGTGAATATTGTCAAAGTTCGCATCTTCTATGCTCTCAAAGTCACTTACTGCTGCTTCGGAGTCAAAGCCGCAGATGGCAGAAACATCAGAAGAGGAGGCATTCGTGGACAGCCTCATGGACAGGTTGTCCCCATTGTCCGCACTGTCTGTTTCTAGGCCTTGCTGAGAGCCTCTGGAAAAACTGCTGAAATCTTCTGCTGTTTGTCCTCCCAAGGTCTCCATGTCACCAGGGAACTGATGTGGAGGGAGGTACTGACTGGGGTGGAACTGTGGCCGCTGACGGCTACTGCTGCTGCTCAAAGTGCTTTCCACTGAGGCAGGCTGAGGAGCGGGCAAGGTATCATAATGGTCCTGGTATTCTTCAGGAAGAGGAGGTGGAAGCTGATCCTGGCTTAGAAACACTTCGTCATGAGGTGGAGGGAAATCACTGTCAATATCATAGCCTCCAAGGTAATAGTCTGTTTCCAGTTCTCTGCTGCTGCCCATAGGTGCTGAAGAGCCATCCCCAGCCTCATAATTGGGCACCTCTTCAATGTTTGGCAAACGGGTACCTGGCATCCAGTCTGAAGTGTCCCAGTGATAAGCTGTGATGAGAAAAGGTAAGGAGAGGGTGTTAGGGAGCTGAATAGTAATGTGGGATGTTCCCGCAAAGAGCAAAATATGAGCTGCGTACTTGCATACACATACGTGCATCGTGCCATCCAAAGACAAACACACTGCACCATTCAAACAAGTGCACATAGTGAAATCAGGAAATATCACTCTTTCACTTTAAAAAGTATTTAGTAAAAAAGGTCACTAAAAATCAGAGAGGGCTTCAAAGGGGTAGAAGGCAACGGTAGTACCCAACAGAGGTCCTGTATAAAGAGGACCTATCAAAAGTGATGTGCAGAGAACCACTCAAAGCCACGATAGGGGAGAGGGTGTTGAGAAGGGAAGGAATAGTTCAGGGGGGCTGCATGGAGTACACTGCAATCATCTCTCCTCTCTGGGAAAAACGGAAACAAGGATCTTGCTAAAAAATGAATGAAGTTTCTGATTATCTGGTATTTAAAATTAAGATGCACTGTGCAGAAACAGCTGTATCCATCCTCATTTTTTTTCATGTGTTTCAAATGAAAACACTTTGTTTTTGTGCCTTATGCACTTTGATGATGCTTTACTTCATGTCCAGGACCTACATATCCAGAAAATTAATCTTTTGTCAAATCTGTTTCTAATCTCCTTCCCTCAAACTTATCTTAGCTGTAATGGCCTCCAGGCAGAAACTTGGCCTAGATAAAACACAGTCTGTCACAAGAAGCACAATGTGTGACAATCCAGTTAACAAAACAGCATGTTTTTACTTTATGAAAGCAAACTGAAGTTTAATGAGAAGCCTTTTTACAAGTACAACCTAGCTTTAAATGAAATCTGCCAGCCAAGTATTATAAGAAGACTAAAGTGTGGGCAAGCACGGGGTTCTGCATGGCCACAGTGTTTTTCGGGTTTCATTCTAGCTGATCTGACGGATGAAAGCTAGACTATGCCAGCAAACAAATGCTTTGCTAAATTAGCTTCTTGTTCCTTGTTTTCTTTTCATCTTCTGTTGGAAGTCATCTTCTAGTTGTTTTCAGACTTTGTTTTTAGTCAGGCCATATCTTCACGACTAGGTTTTTATCCCCTTGAAAGCTAATGCCTTAATTTGTTAGTGCAATCCGTACTGTTATCTGCTCATCAGAAGTGACCACTTGTTTTTGGGAAGTAAAGTTCTGCAATCACCAAAGCAAAAAGAAGAAAAACAAAACTCCTGCTGTCAACTTGTTCAAGTACGGCCCTCCAGCAGGTCAGCCCTCCACTAACTCTTACTCATGTATACACACAGACTCTTAAATATACAATCATACTTTACAAGGAGGGGGTGACTTTATCATGGCACTAAAGCAGCAGAACACACATTTAGGCATACATATCATTGTTGGCAAATGCAGAATAAGTCACTCTGAGCTGGGAAATAAACAAGATGTGTAAAAATCAAATTCTCAGATATAAAACAAACTTTGCACAGACACACAAAAACAAGACTGCTAGGCTCCTGGAGGCCATCCCATGCACACACACACACACATACATACATACATACAAGCATATCTGAACAAGCACACATGGGCACACAGGACTCATGCATTATTGAAAGGGTAGGCCATGCCAGATTCTGGATTTTGTTTTACATTATAAAATGCACAAACCAAAAAATGAGTACAATGTTACTGAAAGCTTTGAGATCAACAGAAGCTTGGTGGACACAGCGGGATGCAGCCTTAAGCCTTAATGTAAGTTTAAGTCAAGAACAGGAAAAAATAACACAGAGCAGCACGATGAAGATGTGGTGAGATGCAGTGAGATAAAGTGTGTTGTGCTCTTTCTGTCAAATTTTACCTGCATTCACGTTTTTTAGGCTTAAAATTACAATACAATTAAGGATCAGCAGAAAAGCAAACAAACACAAAGCAGCCAAATTTACGTCAAATGACAATTAACAAAGTTATCAGGAAATTATTATGCACAATCAAAGTTAGGTTTTCTTTGGGATCATAGGAAAAGCACATGCTTGATTTCATACATGCATAACATAAAAATGCCGGTCACAAATGCTTAAAGCAACAGAATAAGAAGGATTGAGCTGAAAGGGTCACCTCTGTTGTAGTTCTGCCCTTGATCCATGACAGACACTGCCATATAGGAAGCAAATAAAGCAGTGTTTAATGTTCCTTGTAAAGGTTAAGCATACCGCAAAATTAAAAAGAAAAAAAAAAAAAAAAAAAGGACCCACATAGCCCCCCCAACACCACCACCCTCACAGAGAAGGAAAATGGCCGCCCGCAAGTGGCAGGGAATAGGACTCTGGTTACATGCAATTAGACGTTCACCACTCACTGAGCCTTGTAAAGAGAAAGATGAGAAGAAAAAAAAAACATGCCACTGAGCTAAAAATTACGAGTATTCAAGTTTCTGTTTAATAATATATACAAATAATATAAAAAAGATCTGGAAGCGTTTCCTGTGTGCTACATAAGGTCTCTAGTTTTTAAGTAAATAACTGTCAAAAATGAATTACATACGGAATATGCAGCAAAGTATTTTAAAAGAGAAAAGGGTGCATAACTGGACCGCTAACATTGTTTTCTGTGTCGTATGTACTCCTTCGTCTCAGTCACATCATCTTACTCAACAACATGGGCGTATGGTAATTCATTTTCTATTTATTAAAAGTAAGAAAATTCCAAAATGATGCTTGAATTGATAGACCCACTGATGTGTAGCAACAGTGCCCTGTGTTCTGTGCAGAAGTGAAAGGTGCTATATACATAAAATGTATTCTTATTATTATAGGAGTAAAAAAATAGCATTTTGTGTATTTATTACCAATCTTAACGTTTCTATTGACTTTACATCTATTATTAATCAACTTTAATTACAAAGTGCTAATGTAAAGTTCTCTGTAAGAATCCTGACTGACTTACTTATTTTTAATTCAAAGTCAGACATTGTAATGATGTTGCAGGTACCATTAAATCTGCATGTGTTTCCTGTGACATAATATATCCAAACGCGTGACTTCCATCTGACTAATTGCATTGATTTTCAGGAGCAGGGCACCTATCCAAAATATCTAGTGAGAACGAGAGTCCTTATTTGCACAAAGCATGGCTTCCACTTCTTTTTTTTTTTTTTTTTTGAAATACTAAGTTACTGTAGAAGACCCAGGAATTTTTACATTGACACATTTTTACAGCCTCATTAATCTCTGAAATTTGGCCTGCTGCAAATTCAGCAACATTATGTCCCCTCTCAGTGAAATGTCTCAGATGCTAGCTGGATTGAGAATGACTACCAATTATGTAGAATTCACTAGTAGAGCCATCAAAGCCTGAGTGTGTTTGAAATCCTGCACTTTATACTGAGGTTTAGATAAAAGGAGAACGACTTCAGATAAAAGATGCTGAAATTCCACTAGGGACACGTATTCTGAAGAGGCAACTGAGAGCACAGAGATAGTGTAAAAGTTGTGACCATAGTTTCATGTATGCATTTGAATATGGGATTTTTTTTAGTATTATGAGTTCTTAGCAATTTAAGTGTCGAGCACTTTCAAAGTCATTTTTGTATCACTTTGATTTTTTTTTTTTTTACAGTATTACAAATATTGGACCACAACTCTCATATCAAATAAAATGTGACAAATGAACCAAAAGGGGAAGCCATTTAATGGCATGAACAATACAGTTAACTTCCCAGTTTGGCGGTCATTTGCCACATAGTCTTGAAATTAGTAAGACCCAATTGAAACTGTGGAACAAAAAAAATTGAGAGGCTTCCACATTGAAGCTCTTAAAACAGACAACAAAGAAAAAATAAGTTAAATTGCATACAGTTTTCAAGCTCATCCAGTGCTATGACTTCAAGAAAAAACAAGAAAAAAACGATTTTATGTAAAAATGGCAAAGGCAATCATTGTAATAGTTTTAATCTCAAAAATGCTCTTCTTTCCTGTGAAATCTATGTGGTTGGAGATTTGTAGAAAATCTAGACAATGGCTGTAGGTGCATCAGTACTCATACATAATGTACATCTGTTTCTGAAAATGGCATAAAGATCTTCTGGTATACTGCTATAGAGCACATTGTTATGCCAGCAATGACACTAATGGAGTTACTGCAGTGAAAAATGTTATTTTGTTCATAAAACTTGGGGTTAAATAAATCTTGATTCGCTATTCCCTAGAAATCTCAAATGTATGTATTAGCCATGTCATTGTACAAAACAACGGCCTTACATTACAATGCCACAATTTAACACGATGGCTAGACACTCCATACACTCCAAGTTCTTCCTTGCATGATGCCTCCAGATTTCTTCTTTAACAGAAGGCTTTGGAATTTATTTCAGGAGAATATTTTGGAATGTAAAAAATATTTGGTAAAATAAATGGCTAATAATGGTATACGAAGATGAAATTGATCAAGTCATGTACAGTACTTGATTTAACTGTATATCTTAATTGGTGGGATTCCCTGATTTAGAAATCACTAATGTTTTAATATAAAGAAAGTATGAGAATAATATGGCAAGTGGACGTTTAAAAAACAAAAAAAGTATTCTGAACGAATATTGCTATAGAGGTCTTTGCTGCCACGTTTCTGTCTTGGCAAAAGAACATCGAATGAATTGAATCACTTTTATTTGGCTTTAGGTCATTTTATTTTTTTACCAAACCCAAAAACAGTGATGAATTCATCATTAATAAATCTGTGGCTATGCTTCTACAACTCACTTTTCAGCACATGTGTGCCAACAAGCCAAAATCACAAAATGGAATGTACAAACTTTTTAAGGTTTGGATACACACAGTAGTCCGATTTAGTATTGGTCAGTCTAACACTAGAAAAACGAATGACATAACAAAGCAAATCAAATGAGAAAGCTATGCTATTAAAAATTTTGTTTTTAGCTTCTTTTAATTCTCAGGATTTAGTCTAATCAGTAAACAAAAGTAATTTTACGTTCCTATTTTTGCATGTGGTTTGGCTGGCTGTTTCACATGAAAGTGAGATTATAGCAGACATTTGAACAAAAAATATGTAATCAATTACAGGCACAGTTTTATAATGTTCCTGCATTTTGTAGCATAGAGGACAGTTGACTTGAGACTCAAACCCAGAAGAAAATGTTCTCAGTCATCCTTAGATCATTTAAATGAACATTTTTGAATCATCCCACCCTCTTCCCTCCCTCCACCTTTCTTTCTTCAGCATTCATCCTTCACAAGAAATAAGAAAAACACAATATAAGAGTCAAGAGGAATACCTTCATTTTCGATTGTGTCAACAGCATCGTTGACTAGTCTTATGACGGTCACTATGGAAGCTTGAGGGCAAAGAAGAAATCAGGGAAAGAAGGGGGTTTAGTGAGGCAAACTATGAGACTGGAAAACAATTACTTCGGATCAGGAGCTGTGCTTCAGATGCCTTGCATATCACATTGCTTCAATAAGCACTTAGTAGGAGTTTAGTACATTTGGGGTGCATTAGAAGAGCATTTGAGATGCATCCTATCTAAAATTCCGTTAACATTTTACTTTCTTTGAGATTGTGGAATTCTAAAAAAGAAGCCAGCTTTACTCATTTATTCCAATTTTTGTAATATATTTTCATGTGGGTTCTCCTGCACATTTTTTTAAACCACGCAAAATTCTGAGTTGGCAGAGGAAGGTCAGTGATGAGTAATACTTCCTCCAGGATGCCATCTTCACACCTAGTAGTATTAGACATCTGGGCAAGCTGGAGGTGGTCACATATGAGACTAATCAGCAATGAAAAGAAAGGCTTCCAAGACCCTGCTTTACAATAACTGGCAGTGCAGTGTCTTGATTTATAGCCATTTAAAATCAATCACACCACAGTTAGAGGATAATCATCAGACATATTTACTACTGGGTGTCCAATAATGTATGTTGTTTTCTAGCTTCCCCTCTTATTTGTGATCGTAATGCCCCAAATAAAGGAAACCTGGACGATGCCTGGCCTGCTCAGTATCACTACAGATATTATTTTTCTAATTCACAGCAAGTTGTGTAAAAATCTGGCTCTTAATTATCCACTGATATCCAAATGAAGTCTGCCGGGTGAGTTTGTGAATGCCAAAGCCTGGAAGAAAAGTATTCCAAAGCATAATTAAAAGATTATTTAGTAGAACACAAGTTGTTAAAATATTTAGTGCTCACAGAACCTATAAACAAATGAGGCTCAGTTTTAGGAGTAAGATGGATTGAATATGTGTGGTAGGGAATGGAGAAACATAAAAAAACTGCAGTACTCCCTATGGGTTAATGGCAAGAAACCAAACAAATAGAAGAAGGTTGAAAAAACAAAGCAAAACGGAATCCAGAATTTTTTTTTTAAATACTGAGTCAACAGCTCAGCTGGAAATATCCTTTTGGAGAGAGTCAAGTAGCTTATTAAAGCAGTAGGATAGCCAATCTGAATCACAGCTCAACTTTGTTAGTATTAATAAAATAAGCCTTCTTGCAGCTAAACTCCCAGATGAATTCCACATGGCAATTAAAATGATACCAAAAGTAAAATGCAAACCATATGACTGAAAACCGAAATGGATTTAGCTTTCTATTCAGCCACATACTGCATGCTATCGTGCTGTTTTTCATTCATTCAATAAAAAAAGGAAAAATAATCTTTCAAGAACCTAGTAGTAGTTTTAAAGTTTAATTTTTGCAAATCACTTTCATACAAGGCTAATTCCTATATGACCATCAAAACTGTGGAAGAGCCTAATAATACTTCTTACATAAGGCAAAAAATAATTGAATTCATATAGTAAGTAATAGGTGAAAACTAAAGGCTGGTAATAATAGAGCCTTTCCCTGACTCCACAAACATGACATTTGTGTTTGCAGGACTGCATTTAAGTTTATTCCTACCACTCATAAAGGGTTATTGCATTATTTTATAAAGGCATTGCATTACTTTGAAAAAGAGCTGCATTATTTTTCAAAAGCATTGCATTTTTGGTTTTTGAAAAAGAGTCGAGTTTCTTTGCAAAAGTATTGCATTACTTCACAAATATTGCCCACCTGCTTCTTCCAGGATCATCATGCAAGTGTGTTTCTCCTGTCTAATGATAGGAGAGGTTAAGCACATGGATAGCGTGCAATCAATTGCCAGAACTGAACAGATGTTATAGGCATATATTGTACATTAAATCCTACACGTACTGATTGTACATTTAATTCGTCCAGTTTAGAGTCAGATGGATCTTGTGATTATCGCAGTTGTACTGTGTGTGAGGCAAGAAGCAAATGTGATGGATGATATGGTGATCCTGTGTAGGCCACAATAGCAGAGTCAGAAAAGAGTGTGCTACATGCAATCCAGTACCAGCAACTATAAATAAAGGATCAGTGTAGCTTTAATCTGGTTATTTGCCATAGATATTATGAAACAATGAGATATGTAGGTGCAACAGCCAGTGTTCACAATTTTCAGAGACTCAAGCTGCGGATGGGAAAAGGGTTAGATGTTATTTACTCTACAGCATTTCAAACACTAAAAAAATAAAAGTATTAGTGGCACATTTTCAATATTCAGTGTTAAAACAGTTAACCATATGCAGTTAAGCACAATCACTGATGCCAAACAAACCCACAAATACATAGGGAGAACATGTAGACCCTGGTGATGTGAGGCAAGAATGCTAGCTCTGCACTACTACTCTTCCTATGTTAAAACTTGTGCAATACACTTTCTAATCTCTAACAAGATTAAAACTGAATGTATACCTATAACTTCTGTTCGGTTCTTGTCACCTGACTGCATGCAACGTGTGTGTTTATCTTCACCCTCAATAGCCGTCACCAGATGACAAAAGCACGCATGAACATAATGATAATGGCAGCAGTAGGCAATATCTTTGCAAAATGATATAATATTCTTTGTAAGATAATGCAATACATTTGTAAAATAACACAATTCCATTACAAACTAATGCAATAGTTTTGCAAAACAATACACTTTTTTTTAATGCCAGGAATAAGCTTCCATATGTGTGGTTTATTAGTGTTTCATAAAAAACAACAATTATATTTAGATTTATTTTGGATTTGTGTTCTTGTATGTCTTCTGCCTGTGAATAAGTAAACTGCCCCGACTGCATCACATGAACATTTCCGCAGTAATAAAATGTGGATGGGTGCACCTATTTAAAAATATGCTTACTATGCTGTGTGACCAGCCCCTGTATGATCAGACAATATTAATAAAATAGCAAAACATATCTTTACATTTTATATGTTTGCTTTTTTAGGGGCTGAATGTGAACTAAAGAATGGATTTTACATTGGTTTTCTGAAAAATTATCATTTTTAGAAAGCTGAGTTACTTTAATTGTGAAAAAAATTGGTATGTCACTAGAATCCCTGGAGCCTACAAAAAAAGTTGTAATCTTGGCTCTCCTTAGATTCCTTTGCACCTTTTCATCAGTGTCATTGTTTTACAAATGTGTCAATCAGCAGTGGCAGCAAGCAGCTTGCTATCCCATCCCCCCCAGGCAAGAAATGTTGAACACATAACTAAATCAGAAACATTTTTCATGTTATAGTAATAATTGACAAAAAGCTGACGTGAAGTGTATAATGTGTGAAGACTTAAGCCCAAATATCAAACAAACAACTCATGTTCAAATGACATAGCGTTTTCAAATAATGCCGTTTTCATACATGGAGGTGTGTGAGCATGCACAACAGAGGCAGAGACAGATTTGATGTCATTCAAGTGGTTAATGGAATATAAAATAAACACTTTCACAAAGGTATAATTAAACAAGTGTGCTTTTATTCAAGAATAAAACTGAATAACAAAAAAATCAAGTGACAACAAGATACAGAGAAGACATGATTCACCAGTGTTCTACTCAAAATGAGAAGAAACAAGGTTCGAACAGCTAACCTCTTGATTACGAGGAGGCAGTTCTTATCTCTGCACCAGCAAATCAGATGTGTCGGCTGTCTTTTGAGTTTTTACACATTGCCAGCAACCTGTAAATTGAATAATGATTTCATTTTCTTCGGTTATATTCTTGAATAAAAGAGCTCTTATTTTGTTACTCCTTTTGTGAAAGTGTTTATTTTATGTTTGGACTTAAGTCTTCACACATTATACACTTCACGTCAGCTTTTTGTCCATTATTACTATAACATGAAAAAAGTTTGTGTTCAACATTTCTTGCCTCACACTTCCTGTCATCCTACATTTACTCAGATCTTTGTAGACATGAAACACACATGAAATATACGTATTCCAAATAATGATATATTATTTACCCTTTACAATTCCAGACACCTCACACCCAGATAAACAGACTTCAGCTGGGAGAACTATAGTTGCCTCGGTGGGTGATGGGATAGCAGGCTGCTTGTGCTGATTGACACATTTGCAAAACAAGGAGGCTGATGACAAGGTGCGAACACTTTCATGGATTCTTGGCAAAGTATCACTTACTATAAATATAAATTATTTTTATGTAATTGTATTATTGTACTGAATAGAGGTGGCTTTTTATTGTTGATATTCTCTATAAAAAGCTATGTGTTAAAAAAAAAATTAATTCCCCCTTGGGCGGCCCAGTTGTCTAACTTAAAGATATGCAGAGCTGGGTGAGTTTGCATATTCCTCCAGTGTGTATATTAATATTCTGCCCACATCCCAAATCAGACTTGTATGACAGAGTGTGGGTATGTGCATATTCTGACGTGGTCTGGCAGCCTCTCAGGCTTGAACCCTAAAATTGGATGATATAGGTTCAGTAAATGGATGATTGGATGAATACTAATTTAAGTTTTTTCTTGCTTGCTTCAGCATTTATTTAATAATTTCTTAGCCAAAATATTTGTGTTTCAGACCTTATGAGCATGCAACTGTATGTCTAACATAATCTTTTTTGTAACACCATAATAAGATTTTTTTTCATTTGATATTTGATGGCAGTACTGGCCCCAATTGATGCCTTTTGAATTTTGTTATATCTGTCTTCTATAAAAACATGAAGTTAAAATTTATCTCAACCATTACCACAAACAACATGGGGTAACTAACAGATACAAAAATAATCTTTTCTGCATGGAGTACTCTTTTAAGTTTCCATGAGGTACCATTTTTGATCTGTTTCAGATGAATTTAATGCAGTATTTTAGTACATTTACACAGCTTGTGACTTGTTAAATATTAATGCCCAGAGTCACCACTTTCCTTCATCATGACTGCAGTGAGAGATGGTTTCCTGGAAAGTTTTCAATTTTAAACTCTGGCATCTATTCAGCATTTACTTAAAACAAGGACTTTGCACACACATAAATCCTAGAGAAAAAAAAAACCTGTAATACATTTCTTGTGTTATTTTTGTTTTCTTTTTCAATATTTCCACCAGGTTTATGATAAATATTTGGAGCTAGCTATTTTGCCTTTATTTTCACAATAATAGTTTTGTGTTTAGTATAAATATAAAATAATTATGTTTAGTGTGTTATAGCTGTCTTATTTGTATTAAGCATTGCTACATACAATAAAATGAAAAAAAAAACATATACAATTTTTTCTTTTACTGTATTTCTTGGCGGTAACCTGTTTCTCTTTTACCTGAAACTGTTTAGGCCTACAAATCTTTTATTTCCTGGATGGTTATTATTCTATGATGAGTTTGTATGAATTATTGAACCCTATGGTTTCCTCCCACATAACCAAAGTGTTTAGGGAGACCCACAGTCTACTGGTCCACAAGATAATCAAGCTATCAGGGGTAGCCTTTTGGGTATACAAAATGTATCTGCAGAAGTAAAGATTAATCTTAGCTTTTTTGAAATGTAAATAACTATAAAACTTTTAATTTAAAAAAATGCACAACTAGAAATACTTGGTCCAGAGAAACAATCTTTAGGCACAAGAACTTTAATTGGCAATATTTTCAAAATGTTGATTTTAAGTCCAGGAAAGGATAATGTTTAGAGGTACTGCATGAAGCTGTAACAATACAACGGATAAGTTAGTGTAGTATAAATAACATTGAAATGACACTAATTACAATATACCTTTTACTGTTTAATAGCAGAAAAAAGCTGTGTGCTTTATATCATTGGAACAGAATAACATTCACATTGTGGAGAACGAATGTCATATTTGATCTACAGATGATACATCCCCATTATGTATGAGACCTTTGTGTTGAAAACACGACTTAATGAGACTGAAGATGATGAGCGTTTTGTGCCTCTTTGTGTGTGGGATTCAGATCAACAGCTTCTGTAGTGGACACGTCACATCTGTAAACACAGTTACATTACAAAGTGTGTTAAATGAGATGTGCACCTTTAGTCCTGGAAAAAAGAAGGCATTACTCATTGCTGTATTTTCTTTCATGTGTTTAGTTAAAAGCATTGATGGACAGTAAAGCAGTACTCGCTCTTAATATATGCCAACTCTGATTTATCAAAATTGATCATAAATACTCTTAGGAGACCTAACCTTGAAAGCTAATTATTTATAGAAAACATATTAGTCACAGAACCCCAGAGAAACTAGGTCTGCATGTACTGGGGATCTTCTTAAAGGTAGCTTGTTCCATGGAGCATAAATTCAAATAACTCCTGCAGTCTTTTGAGCTGAAGGAGCATTTCTGCCATTTGGAAAGCAACTCATGTAGTTCTTTCACATTTTCCACAAAGAAATCCCTCTTCTCCCCATAGTGAAGGAACCTAACATGAGTACTAGTATAACATGTTTCTCTTGAGAAACCTTTCTTCTTGTATTTTTCTGGCCTCCCATAGAGCACATAAACTGCATATAGTTAAACATACAGTCACACCAGAAGTCAAAGTGTAGGAGAGGTACAGCATTCACTTTAACTACGTTTATTCACTTTACCTACTTTTTCTTTAAACTAGTTAAAGTGAATAAAAGGTAAGCAGCTTTCTAGGCCTAAGCAGCTTTCCTTTCACTTATCAGAATAAGCTACTCACTCATCCTCACTGCAGTCCATAATGTGAAGTGGAAGGTAATTGGGCCCAGAAGGTGACTGACCTGGGCTAACCTATCATAAAATACATAAAGGATACCATATTGTCGAAAATAAGATTTAAATGTGTGCTTGAAAATTAGAAAGAATGAGGTTTTGAGTGGGGATGCTATGAATGCAAATTTTAGAAATCATTTGTGTGACTAGAGTTGTTGATTTTACAATACAAATGAAATCTGTTGTAGTATCAGCACAGGTACTAGTTAAATAAATGAACCATCCTTTCATGAATTGTTTGAACCAAACCAATCCAATTTTAGAGTTGGGTGCCAAGCTACCACAGGGCAAAAAATAAACCCATTTAAGTATTATTAGTAAGTATTGTTCTGCATTAAGGCCATCTTTGTACCTCAATATATGTATTCTTGTGAGCACCATACTTTATATTAAAGAATAGAAACTGCAAATGCTGTCCAGCTTGTGTAGGTGTAATAAGCCTGCTTGTATGATTCTGTAATCGCAGAAACCTTTAATACCTACAGTATGTAACATTAACAACTGGTCATTAGTTCTATCAGATACAAGGAAAAAATCTCAACTGTTCATTGTTCTCCTATTAACATAAAAAAACAATTAAGCCTGGTAAAGAAAAAATACTTAGCAATTCTATGCATATCAGGGTTTAAAAAACGCTTTGTGATTGGACTTAGTGGCGCTCTAAGACAATAGCTCTCATTCTTACCATTGTCATCACAAGAGTCTGACTGGAAGGAGCTCAGAGACTGGACCTCTGAATTGCTGCCCTTATTACTGCCTGAAAAGCAAGTTACTTCTTCAACCACATCTACCATTTTACCTGCAAGCAAAGCAAAAACAGAAGTATCAATGTTAAAACTGTACTCCATATTAAGCGACATATTCATTGAGACCTTTCAATCCAAAAGATCATAGGAATCAAGACTGGAGATTACAAAAGTGAATACTTTCTGAACTAGCATTTGAAACTGGAGCCTGTTGAATTTCAAAAAAGGGATGAATGCTTTTATCTTGCATTGGTTTGCCATTCAACATTAAATAATACACTTAATACAATGACTGAGGTATAATTCTAAGAAAGATACCTGGCTTTAGTTTTTTTACTCTGGACATCTGGAAAGTAAGAGCACATTGATAAAGCTGCTTTTTCTTGATATTTCTATCTAACAGTCTTCATGTCTAGCAGCAGGCCATGCGGGACGATATCCCAAAGCTCACTGAGCTATCATTAACAATGCACGTTGCACTGACAATGTCCTCTGTGTGAGTGAGTATGTTCTGTTTGGAAAACTGGTAGAGTCTCCAGTCATGGCTCATCTTAATTAGTTATAACAATGCTATAAACATTGAAGTAAGAATCCTTCCGGCATATTCAAACCTGCCAAATCCAGTTTAGGTCTATAGGTTTATACAGTCCTTACTGCTAAGTGTGCAGAGTACAGTGAATTATTACTTGCATGTGCTAATTACCATGCAACACATCACAACTCTTCAGCACAACTTTCCCACAGGGTTACTTTGCCTTTCTGCAAAGCATGAGATAGGTGCTGAGCTCCCATTGATGCAGACATCAAATTTCAAATACCATTCTCAAACCTGCTTAATTTAATTCAGGGCTTTAGGCACCTAATGTCTATCCCAGCAGTACTGGACAAGGCGCCATACTGTTGCAGGGCTCACATGTGCACACAAGACCAGTTTAAAGTCCAAATTTCCCTAATGCCCACATGTGGGAGGAAAATTCACACAAACACAAGAATATGTTAAATCTCCACATGAACCACAACTGGACATGAGATTTTAATATGGGATGCTTGATCTGGAAGGCAGCAGGGCTAATCACTGTGCTGTCATCCCATAGGGCACATTTACATTTAATTGTACAGAATGTTGATTACAGACAAGTCAGCTGAAGGCCACATCCCAGGAATGAGCAATCAGAGAAAAACAAATAAAGACTGACATGCAAGAGTGAAGAATTTAAATTGTGGGATCAATTAATGTTTTCACATAGTACAAGCAAAGAAATTCAATTATTTGCCTGACCAGTTTGTATGAAAAAAAATTATATAAATAGCTAAAATGCTTACCTATTAACATTCAAAATCTAAAACTACTTAAAGAAAGTAGGAAAGAAAAGAATATATAAAGAATAAAATATGAAAAACCTTCTGTATCCACTTCCCAGGCAGTCTTTCTGATGGAATCACAGTCTGAGCGACAGGGCGACACTGGAGGCAGATTGGGAGCCACACTGCATACCACTACACCTCTCCGTGTGGTAAGTATCCGAGGAGACTCTGGATGAAAAGTGGTCATCTCCGTGTGCTCCACACCTAAGCTGTCCACAATCTTGTCCAAGTTGTTCCGAGAGTCACTCTGGAAACATGGTGTGTAAGCCATGGGTCGCACAGGCACCTGTGGTGGCCCCCCAGGATCTTGATAGATGTTACGAGGGTCAGTATTGTTCCTTAAGTTCTTGAACTGAATGCCATTGGCTTTATTGAGAAGAGCAGCTGTAGCTGGGTCCTGGACTAAGGTAATGTTATTCCTTGAGTAGTTTTTACGAAATACTTTTTTTCTGAAGGCAATGAACAAAATAATAAGAACAAAAATGACAAATAGCACTACAGCAATGCCAATGAGCTCCTCCTTGCCAACATAAGAATGGCCTGCTTGGATATTGGGGACCACCACTGGTCTGAGTCCGCAGTGTTGACCCACATAGCCTGGGGTGCAATTGCAGTAGAAGGAGCCAAATGTGTTGACACAGTTTCCACCATTTTCACACACCTCAGTTTCACATTCGTTGACATCTTCTTCACACCTATAGCATAAATCATAGTTAGCAAATGACAGAAATAACAAACATTGGGAAGATAGTGTAGGCGAAAATAAAAAAAACTCAGCCTTTATCATTCAACATTTACTTCATACAGCATCTTTCACAAAAAGTAACAACACAAAGCTAATCTACCATTGTATAATTTTGACATTTTTACTGTGCGAAAAATAATGGCAAATTGACAACACCCTGCAATAAATTCACTAAAGACTCAAAATAAACTCAAAGAAAGCAGATTTATACTGTTTATACTGCATATGTGTTGTATAATGTTAAAAAAGTGTAAAACTCACCCCATTTAAGGTTACAGTATTTTTATTATTTGTACTCTATGCTTGCTTATTATTAAATCTAATGACTTTCACAACTCAACTGACTTCAGTGAGCTGTACTACAATACAAAATATGCTTAAAGCAGAAAATCAATCAATTCAAAGCAATATATTGCAGATCCTCTGGGGCCTGTAATGAAATTCTTTTTTCTATGTCTTAGATAATTCAATTTTTACTGTAGCTCTGTATTATGTGGCAGGACTGGAGGTCCTGGTGACATGACATAACATCTGTAATATTTACAAAAAAAAACTGCCTTCAGCTTAAAGTGCCACTTACATTGCTAAATATGGCTGCTCTATTTATTGGCAATAGTCCTGTACAAATTAGTTTGCTTAGTTTAACTAAATAAAAGTCTTACTGCAGATTTGTCATCTTCCATTGCTCATATACAATATAGTAACTTCAGGGGATAAAACAATAGCATAATTCTCTCTGTTTATTTATTTGAGCAATACACTTGACTCCCTGGCTGTATGAACTGCTACTCTAACAGAGTTCAAAAAAATGAAACAGAAAGGCAATAATGAAAAAACAAGTCATTGCATATACAACAATTAGATGAATGTATGGGTAAGTTAAAATGACTGAAACCAAAAGACACTGCAGTCAAAATAGACTGTACTTAGATATCTTTAACACAGGTTATCTATAGAAAGTAGCCTCCTTATGTTTACTCCAATAAAAATCAGCCAAAAATGTATATTTTTTGTCAACAAGGAAAAAAAAATGTTATTATGTGTAAAAAAACATGTACCTACCAAAACATCAGCACAAATACAGCATAAAAGTTACATCTAGTGTCCACTACTGTATTGATGCAGATTTAGTAATACTGATGCTCTGTGCAAGAGAGGACAGAGCCGACTATACTTCCTTAGAAGGCTGGCGTTCTTCAACATCTGCAATAAGATGCTGCAGATGTTCTATCAGACGGTTGTGGCGAGCGCCCTCTTCTACGCGGTGGTGTGCTGGGGAGGCAGCATAATGAAGAGGGACGCCTCACGCCTGGACAAACTGGTGAGGAAGGCAAGCTCTATTGTAGGCATGGAGCTGGACAGTTTGACACCCGTGTGCCGAGCAGGCTTCTGTCAATCATGGAGAATCCACTGCATCCCCTAAACAGTCATCTCCAGACAGAGGAGCAGCTTCAGCGACAGACTGCTGTCACTGTCCTGCTCCACTGACAGACTGAGGAGATCGTTCCTCCCCCACACTATGCGACTCTTCAATTCCACTCGGGGGGGTAAACGTTAACATTATACAAAATTATTGTCTGTTGTACCTGCATTTTTATCTATCTATCTTACATCCTTCATGTGACATTTTCTAAGGCAGTCACAAATGTACAATCAGGATAGTAGAAGCTCATTTCTTTGTTGACTTTTCTTATATTTTTTTTCTGTTGCTTGCACATGAGAGGTAGAATGTTAGTACCTGACCTACATGATTGACATGCACCTTGTGTTATTGCAGCGCAAGGCTTAGTGACTTCCACATTTCCTCTGACATAAACATTGACAGTTAGCGCATTGTGAACAGTGCTTAGGGGGGGTAATGCTTTGCTTGTCCTTGCACTTGATTGCAATTATTTTGTCTTTTTGACACACAGCTGTTGTTGCACCATGGTGAAGCTTCATGCAACCAGATTCACTGGGCATATCACAGTGATTTGGTTGTACAGTGACGTATCATGCATCAGTTTCAATTTCAGTGTCAACAGTGATGACCAATTCACACTGTCATCACTATCACTTGATTCAAACAATGGTTCAGTTTCAGTTCATTCTAAAGGCTTTTTGTTTGCCATCATGTTTTTTGACCATAAAGTGGCAAAAAACATAGAAATATTCCTTATTTATTTATTTAATTATTTGCAGTAACATCAAAGTATTTCATCCACTAGAGGGTAGCAGAATACCATCCAGAGAATTATTCTAGCTTAATACTAGGGCTGGGCATGTTAATGTGTTATTATCGCGTTAACGCATTAATTAATTAACACCAAAAATTATTTTATCGCACGATAATGCAATTTTTGTTGTTATTATTATTATTATTATTTTGAAAGCCTCAGTCTCGTTAGCAATTGATAGAGATCAGTGATCTTGTTATAGCGCTTTTTGATACGCTTTTGCTAGAAGGAAACATATCTTTGTTGATTTGATCTCGATTCCCTGTGTGTGCATGAGTAGTGAAGAGCAAACACCTTCTAAAATGACATGTGAAGAGATATCAAAGTGAATGCTCAAAGCAAAATAATCTGTGGATGACTTTTTTCGTTTTATCTCTGAATCTGACTCCGAAGTGATCTGGAGATGTAGATCGAAAGTGAAAGTGAGGTACCAGCATCAGCTGATCGGTCCCCAGCTGATCATGGTGCTGAACACATTCGTGTAGCTGAAGCACCTATGGCAACGTTCGCCTGGGAGGACAGACACCTACGATGACAGGAGGTACAAACCATATTGCGTCTCACTGCATGCAACTGCCACCCGCGTGCACCTGTCTCAAAAAGACAGCCAGCCCACCGTGCATTCCTGCTGGCCCTTCGAGCTGCCCCCTGTGCAGTCGCTGCTGCCACAAACTGCAAACAGGCACTGACAGCAGGCACAACAGGCAGCAACAGAAGTTTTATGTTGATTTATGCATGAAACCATTGCTTTGTGTGCTTTTCAGAAAAAAATTAGCCCTCAAAGACTTGCAACTGAACATAGACTGTTTATGCTGCTCCCTGATAAAAAGAAAATGTTTCTGCTGTTATCACTTCAGATAAAAAAAACAGATTTAGAAATGTTAACTTGCTGTTGCTCGGAAGGTGCCTGCTATAATGTTGTGATTGTGGCTCTGGACTCTGAGGGTAACTTGTTTTTCTATAACAAACTAGATAAAACGGTAATAACCTGGCAGTGGCAAATAGCTTTGGTTTTATATTTGATTTGATTACATTAATGTTTAAGTTGAGATTTACAAGAAATATTTTAACTGCTATTATGTAAAGGGAATACTACTGTTAAAAAGCACCTTATTTGTTTAAAGTGTTTGCAAACCAAATACACGCAAATACACTACTTTTGAGGTCATTATTGAATTTTGCACATAACAATGTGATTGTTATAATTGTCTGCAATTAATTGCAGACAATCATGAGATTAATCATGATTAAAAATTTTAATTGCTGCCCAGCACTACTTAACACTAAAAAGCGTATCATTACACATCACCCCAAATCTGACTCAGTTTTAACTGTAATTGCATAGAAATCGAAGTCCATGTCATGACCAGGGTTAATGCCAAGGAGATTAATGAAGCCACAAAGCAAATAATACACTAAACAGCTGAGAGTAAATTAATATCATTCCTGTATACCCTTACATGTAAATCTTAGAAATATGTAAGGAAAAGGTGTTTATTGTAGGGAAAAAAATTCTGCACACTCAGTATATGAACATGACATACATTATATAGATTTTAAACAGAGAAAATATCAGTTGAGATTAGCCAATGATGAGTAATAATTTCATGAAATGTAACAACCCAATCTGTACAAGCTGTATAAATATGATATCACAGCTCACTCCTTTGACTTGTAATGTTGAAGATGAGAGCACAAGGAGAACTCGGGGAGTCAAAGAGAGGGACTGAGAGAGAGAGAAAGAAAGAGAGAGAGAGTGAGAGAGAGAGAGAGAGTGAGAGAGAGAGAGAGAGAAAGAGAGAGAGATGTGTTGCAGAGTGAAGAGGTGATTTTTAGTTAAAAATGTACTTACGTGAGTCCTATAATCCCTTGTCTGCAGCTGCAGTGAAATGAGCTTCCTAGTGGAGTGCAGGTACCACCGTTCTGACATGGGTTTGGATAACAAGAGGTAATTTCTGTCTCACAGTGTCCTCCTGTGAACTGGGTGGTACAACTACACTCAAAACCTTGTGTAAAAAAAGGGAAAGAGAAGGAAGTTACTGCTAATGTCCCATCACACCTGACAATTTTAATTAGAAAAGACCTTAAAATACGTTGTACATGAACAGAACACCAGGACTTGGCACAAGAAGATATATAATAATGTACATCTTGTTCCACCAGAAACAGACACTGGTGGGGGTTGGATAGGCGCCCTTTTGCCAAAAAAAAAGAAAAAAAGTTGAAATTATAGCACAGGGCAGCGTTTGGAAATAGTTAGATTAGTAAATAGGATTTATGTGCCATGAAACATAAGCCAAGCAAAGAGGATGAAGCAGCAGGGAGAAAGGAGCCGTGTTTAATAGACTCCACAACCACAAATATTTGCCATTAAAGGTGTACTGTATCTGAATGACCCAAAATGAATGTATTTAACTTTTATTTCTTCAAAAAAATGTTTTTATGAATGTATAACACTGCTACAACAAGGCAAATGTATAGTTGAGGTAAAGGTAAAACCCCACTCTTTGACTCAAACAAGGTTACTACAATTTGGTGGGAAGATTTTCTGCATACTGTAACTACATTAAGATCTGCTGTGGATCTGTCACCTGGCGATATTAAATTTGGCTCACCACAGTCAATGAAGAGTAATGTAGCTTGTCAGGCATTAGGATTTGCTTCATATAGACAGTTTTTTTTTGCAAAGAAATCAGGACACTACTGCATTCCCCACTGGGATATGCAATTTATTCAGTTTCAACACTAGGGATTTGCCTCAAAATGCACGTAGCTTATTTAATTCATCACAACCATGTTTCAAAATGATAAGTTTGACTATAGAAAGTATCTGCCAGTCTATGCCTGAATGTAATTTTAAAAATATACTCCTTTAAGCAGTGTATTCTAATTTCAAAAATAAAAAGAAAGTTACCACTTTTCATTGCATATAATTATTGGCTTAACTTTTTAAAGCTACCAAGTAAAATCTTTCATTATTCGCAGAGGGTGGAAAGTTTTTCATTTTAACACTTTAGCCCAACAGAACTTTCTCAAACTTTATTACTGTAATCCAATTCAACATCAAGAGTGGCCTGAGCCTATCCATACAGAATTGGGTGCAAGGCAGGATACATTTTGATTATGCAACCATTCCAGTCTAAATTGTTATATTTTCTATTCTGTATTTTTTCTTTGATTATAGTTATCTTTGATCACTATACGCCTACCACTGACAGCAGTGAATTTTGTATGGTTTTGCTTAGTGCCTCTTCATTTACAAACTAGGCTTCTAAGTCCTTTTTTCAATGTTGTCAGTTAAGTGCCTTTAGATACTGGTATGAGGGAAATTCCCATCATAATCAGCTTATCTGAAGCAGGAGACTGTGATGTAATGGAATGCTTTTCTTTTTTAATTGGCCAACACTGTACGATATGCTGAATTGCGACTGCACAAAGGAGAGCTGTTAGCCTAGACAGAAAAATAAATAATTTCAAAGAAGCATAACAGTTATGATAATAGATTTACCTTATGATAGATTAAAATGTGTTATACAGTATATTAACTGTATATCAACTTTACTAGTGGCCATCACTTCAAAGTACAGATATAGAGGTGCAAGTGAACTTGCCTCATTGTACTCACTGGTCCCTTTAATTTTGTTACCTTCATGGTAAAATTAATAGATAAATGTGTGGTAACATTTCACTTAGCATTTTATTGCTTAGACCAGCCATTAACAACAAACCCATGTTGTAGCACAGAATTGAAGTACTGGCATTGGTAACCAGGAATATATACAGATTGGCCACTTTATGAGATATGTTTGCCTGTAGTGACTAATTTTTGACTCTGATTCAATGTGCCACTCTGAAAAAAGTCACTTAACATGTTTAGGCTAAAAAAAATGGTAACCATTTATAACCATAGGGTGGCACGGTGGCGCAGTGGTAGCACTGCTGCCTTGCAGTAAGGAGATCTGGGTTCGCTTCCTGGGTCCTCCCTGCATGGAGTCTGCATGTTCTCCCCGTGTCTGCGTGGGTTTCCTCCGGGTGTTCCAGTTTCCTCCCACAGTCCAAAGACATGCAGGTTAGGTGCATTGGTGATTCTAAATTGTCCCTAGTGTGTGCTTGGTGTGTGTCTGTGTGTGTGTATGCGCCCTGCCCAGGATTTGTTCCTGCCTTGTGCCCTGTGCTGGCTGCGATTGGCTCCAGCAGACCCCCATGACCCTTTATTAGCATACAGTGGGCTGGAGAATGACTGACTGATGATGACATTTATAACCAATCCCTGTATAAGTCACCTTGGGTACAGGAGTCACCCAGAAATACATTAATAATAGCATTAAATGATTTTTAAAGTGCTCATGCAAGTATTGTTATGACTTACAGTGTGTGTGTGCAGGTAACCAGAGATTACAAAACATTATAGTTGACTGGTATGAAATGTGACATGATAAGGGGTGCAAAATGCCCTGGCACTGGTGAATCAGAAATAGCAATCCTTAAATGCTTTCACATTAGCGTCATGGGGGTGTAAGAATAGACCACCAATTCTTACTCAGTCTATGGAAAACTGGGTGCAAGATGTTCAAAAGAAATGCTGCTAGAGATTACTATCTCTTTATTATAAAAGAAAATCTTGAGACAAGACTTTTGCCAAGAGATTTTTTCAAGTCCCGCCCTCCTCTCAACCATTTTCAACCCCGGTCCCCTCACCTCTCATTCGTGTGAATGCTTTTGTCAGACACAGTTCCTGTGCTATCAGCTCTTATAAATTTTTACGTTTTCCTCACTTTAAATTCCCAATAAAAGAAGACTTATTATGTCCAAGTCTTATTGAAGAATTTCATCCCGAAGGGTTATCAACAGAAGAAATGAGTACATGGGCAATCCTAGCACCGAGAAACGATGAAGTCAAACGAATGAACACGAAAATTGTCGACCGGTCACACAGCAAATTGGTTAAATGCGTATCAATAGACTATGCTGAAACAGTTGGTGGTGATGTTGCGGAAGATGAAAACATCAACTTCCAATATCCTGTAGAATATCTACAACCGTTAACACTGTTTGGTCTTCCACCGGTTGAAATAAGGATATATTGTAATGTTATTGCTTAATTTATGTCTGGGTGATGGGCTATGCAATGACAAGATTAGTTGTATTCAAAATTGGTCGAACAATTCTGACATATAAAATTTTAACAGGCGACAAGAAAAGTAATGTAGTACATCTTCCGCGGATAACATTACACCAAAGGAGATCTTGAAATGCCATTCGTATTAAAACATGTACAATTTCCCGTAAGAATAGCTTTTGCTATGACAATTAACAAATCACAGTAACAACATTCGAAAAAGTCCGTTATTAGAGAGAAAGAAATAATATTAACTCACAGGCAGTTATACGTTGCGTTGTCACAATGTAAGTCCAAACACGGAATCAAAATTCAATGCGATATTGATGAAAAGTTAATTCAAAAAATTGTTTTTACTGAAGTTTTACAGTAAAAGTGTAAGTTTAAAAAGTATTTGCATGTTAATTTCAAAGCCAAACAGAACGAAAATGTATAATGCAACGTGAAACATAATTTTCTTTCAATTTATTAAGTTTTACTATTTTTTACTATGGTTAATTGCTCGCTGTAATGTAAAATAGTTCTATTATGCATATGTAACATTTCCCATGAAAATAATCTCTGCAATTTGGACATCCGCATCCCCATACGCAAGTGGCATATCCGCGAAGTGGCTAGCACGTAGTGCCTGCCCGGGGGTTGGCAAGCGAAGCGAGCAGGGAGCAGAGCCCCCTAGTACAATATAAAGAATAACTGGCAACCTCAGATCTTTCGAATTCAGAACAAAAAATAAAAAACCCACTTGTAGAGGAATGCTTAAAGTTGAAGCCTTGCCGATGCTGACTGTAGTTACTCTATGAAGGCAGTTTTATATCGGTTTATTCAATTCATCTGTTCATCTATTTTTGGGACACAGGTTTCCATTGTAGGCTCATGTTGAACTGTAGCCTATTTTGTCAATTACATTTTCAAAGTAGGAAGCAACCCATTCACCAAATAACCCAACCAGGACATGGATGTCAGTGGATTGTAGAGTACACTCATCCATGCTTAATCAGCCTGAACTGGCCAGTGGTGGGTAATCAGAGATGTCATGTGAGCCAGTGTAAACAAGGTGAGGACACGGTAGGGCTGCACGATTAATCTTTTTTTTCTCATGATAACGATATTTATGACCCACGATCAGTTAATAAATATCGTCGCGATTTTACAGTATAAAGACCAAACTGTTTTTTATGGGCTGAGTTTACGGATTGGACTGCGTCACTATGACGTTACTGCGTCTTGATTGCAAGCGCTTTCTGAAGCAGTAGAAGTCAATAGCAGCAATAACAGTCAGTCAGAATAAACATATGATGGAGGAGCAACGTGCAGAAGTGCGATCGTTAGTTCCTAAAAAGGGGTCATACTCAGTTGTCTGGAACAATTTCGATTTCGAGGAATATGATGTTGATCAGGTACGAGTCTTGTGCAAACTTTGCTCCTGTTCCGTCCAAACGTCCCAAGGTAACACAACAAACCTCATCAACCACCTTAAAAGCCACCACAAAGTACACTATCAAGAATTTCAACGACTGAAGGCACAAACAGCAACAACAAAAAATTACCAGCCATCCACAACACAGACAACAATATCAGGGACATTGTTCAACGCAATACCATATCTGTCTAGCCAGTACCGCCGCTCCCTATACGCAGAGTACGCAGTCTGCGTAGGGCACCAACTCCCAGGGGGGCACCATCCCAGCTGCTCAAAAAAATCGTTTTTATATATTATAATAATAAATTAATATTAATAATATACATATACAAATAAACAAAAATATAAACGTATATATTGCATTTTACGGTGAACGCAGAGTAGGCTAAGCACACGTGATGACGCGCGCGCCCTCACCTCTGTACCCAAATCTCTGTATTGCTCTGCACATAGCAGTGACGCTCCCTGTAACTGTTGCCTCTGCTGAGTGAAGTTTTTCTAAAATGAAGCTCATCAAAACGTACTTGCGCTCATCTATGGCACAAGAGCGCATGAGTGGTCTGGCAATTGTCAGCATCAACTCTGAATTAGCAAAGGCTTTATATCATATGAAGAGCTCATTTACAACTTTGCCTCAAGAAAAAGCAGAAGTGTGCCTTTGTAAATTTTGAACTTTGGAAAGCTCCAGCAGATGACAGTGTTGATTTTATTTCAGTTTATTATTGTTTATTTTATTTATTATAAATGTTTTACTTAAAGTGTGATTTTAGTTTGTATTTTTTGCTGTAGAGCTACAATTGTAATTTATAAATGATACAATTTATTTATGTATTTAATTTTATTTGAATAAAGTTCTATTTTGGCCCCTATAGTAGGTGTTTTTTTTATTATTTTATTTTTACTTCCGTAATATTTGGGGGAGGGCGCACAAAAGTAAATTTCTGCTTAGGGCACCCATTTGGCCAGCAGCGGCCCTGTGCCTAGCTCGCAAAGACACCGGGAAACAACAGAAGCGATCACGTACCATATAGCCAAGGATATGTGTCCAATAACCACCGTGAGCAGTGAGGGGTTTAACAAAATGATCGCAACACTTGATAAAAGATATAGCATTCCCTCACGCAACCATTTTTCCAATGTTGCGCTGCCCTCGCTGTATGCGAAATGCCGAAAAGAAATAGAAAGAGAAATTCTCAGGCTCGGCCTTGAATATTTTGCTGCCACGACCGACTTATGGTCAAGCAGAACTGCGGAACCGTATTTGAGCTTGACAGTTCATTTTATTGACAGCGAGTTTGAGATGAAAAGCAAGTTTTTGCAAACTTCGTTTTTCCCACAAGACCATACAGCGGAGTTTATTACAGTGGGCCTCAAAGAAGTGATGTCCGCTTGGGGCTTGGTGGAAGAAAGACTTGTGTGCATCACAACGGACAACGCAGCTAATATGATTAGGGCCGCATCTGTGAATAACTGGCCGAGGCTACACTGCTTTGGTCACAGACTTCATTTACCAAAGGAATAATCGTCATTATTAATCGTGATAAAAATTTTGAGCAAAATAATCGTGATAATCATTTTTTCTGTTATCGTGCAGCCCTAGGACACGGCATATTTCAAAACTCGAACTGGGACCCACATTTGCACTGATTGTTTGACATTTGTAAAATTACAAGTATGTGGGGAACACAGACAGGAAAGTGCACAAAGCTTTATAGGTGAACTGGTGAGAAAAAGAGGTGAATTTTGCATCCAAAGAAATGGAAATGGCAGCAGTTTACCAATCTCTGGTGCCATGAAGGTAGCAACCTAGAGTGGTTCCCCCCTACTGTACACCTTACTGTTTGATTGTAGTACTGAAATTCAACAGAATATGAACTTAATGCAATAAATTAATAATTCAATTATTGACTCCTAATGGTAAAAATCTATTAAAAAAGATGACTAAACCTCTCAATTGTTAAGTACACTACGTAAGTAAACAAGTGATATAAGGAACGACTGCAGTAAACTTTTAGTAAAAATGGATCTTCATTTGACATATTGTTGAAATATTTATATAGAAAACCTAAAAATAATAAATTTGACAGTCCTAACTAGGGGTGACTGTGACCATAACGTAGTCAATAAAACATTAAGAAAGAATACAAATAAACAAAGAACAAAGCCCTGTACTTGGTACACCTCCTCACATGTCAATAGTTTCTCTTCTCGCCTAAGGAATTGAGCTATCACTTCAGAAACGAGTTTTTGATAACAGATACAGTTTAATAAAAAAATGGGAATGGTTCTTTTGCTAGCTTCTCTCCCATCTTGCTCATGCTTCAGATAGCTATCGCAATTTGCTGCCGGACTCTGACACCCTGCCATGTCTTTTAATTTCCTTTGGCTGTTTTCACGGGACACTCTCTTTAATCCTTATCGACAACAGATTTGTAACTGTGATACCCGCAGTAATGAAGCCAGCAGACCTGTCATTGTGTCTAATACCGGACCACTGGTGTCAATCTCTGATGTTCTTTTAAGGCCAGTTTTTCACCTAAGAGGTTCACAAGCCCCAAGAATTTACAGTTCTCAAAAGAAACAGAAAATATTATAAATGCTGCCAACCTGCCATTAGGATGAATGTTTTTGTGGCTTTTAGGCAAAGCTGAACTTGGAAAGACTACTAACCCTTCAATTAATAATGGGGGCTCATTCAGGCCTGAGTTCAGGCATACTTATTAAGACCAGCCAGACATGCTTAAAAAAAAAAATTTTAATCACAGATGAAGGAAGAGGTCAGCTGCCTAACTGCCACACCCTTGAACTTCAATCTAGTGGGTGTAACAAGAGTCTTAAAAATATAAACATTATACTGCAGACATTTAAAATATCAAGGAAGAGCTGTGAGGACAACAAAACAGTGTAGATTATTTGCAGGATCACGTCACATTTACTGTGAGACATGATGCACAGTAGTAGGAGAAAAGCAGACATATTATAAAACAAAAATCATATTGATGGATACAAATAATTATGCTAAATTGTTTTTGCATTTAGAATTTCAAAAATAGATGTTGAAAAAAATCTATATAGTTGCTGTTATGCTATTTTCAGTACTTTACACACAAGGTTGGCTTGGAGGCACGGTGGTTATCACTGCTGTCTCTTGGTTTCAGCATCCACTATTCAGATAGTACAGCTAGGTGTTGTTTGTGTGAAGTTTACATGTTCTCACTTTGTCTGAATAGGTTTGCCTGTGGGTACTCTGGTTGTGTTCCCACATCTCAAATACGGGTATCTGACGTTGACTGGTGATTCAATAAATTGGCACTGTGTGGGTGTGTGCTTGAGCAGGCCCTGTGACAATCTGGCACACCATAAGAGGCTGGTTCATGTCCTGCACCAAGATGCTGCCACAACCTTGAACTGGATTAAGCATACAGTGCATCCGGAAAGTATTCACAGTGCATCACTTTTTCCACATTTTGTTATGTTACAGCCTTATTCCAAAATGGATTAAATTCATTTTTTTCCTCAGAATTCTACACACAACACCCCATAATGACAACATGAAAAAAGTTTACTTGAGGTTTTTGCAAATTTATTAAAAATAAAAAAAACTGAGAAATGAATTTAATCCATTTTGGAATAAGGCTGTAACATAACAAAATGTGGAAAAAGTGATGCGCTATGAATACTTTCTGGATGCACTGTATATAGCAATGTTATATTATTTGATAGATGTACAAAGTCCTTTGTAACCAAAGGAGTAAAAAATACTTGACTTCTCACAAAAAATGATCTTTTGTATACATAAGTCTACACACACAAACATACATGTGTGAATATATTCACAATTGCAAACCTTCATGTCATTTTCTAACACGATTAATCTCAAGAAGGGTAGCTGGAGCCGAATCCAGCAAGTACAGGGTGCACGGCAAGAACAATTTCTGGACAGTGTGGCAGTCGATCACAGAATGAGTACACACACACACAACCAAATTTGTGAATTTCCCCTTGGGATTAATAAAGTATCTATCTATCTATCTATCTATCTATCTATCTATCTATCTATCTATCTATCTATCTGTCTGTCTGTCTGTCTGTCTGTCTGTCTGTCTGTCTGTCTGTCTGTCTGTCTGTCTGTCTGTCTGTCTGTCTGTCTGTCTGTCTGTCTGTCTATCTATCTATCTATCTAACCACATTAGGGACAATTTAGCAATGCCAATCCATCTAGCTTGCATGTCTTTGAACTGTGGGAGGAACCCAGAGCACCTGATGGAAACCCACTCAGACATGGGGAGAACATGTTGTAACAGATAGAGGCACTGTCGACCCCTTGAACCCTCAGATCAGACGTCAGACACCAGATAAAAGTCCAATTGTTGCCTTTATTATTAATAAACTGTGCACAAAGCACCCTCCTCTCCACAATACTCATAAATAATAAACCACTAATCAATAACACTCCACCACTCCCAGACACGTTGCCACCCTTCCACCCTGCTCAGCTCAACGCTCTGGTGTTTCTCTGAGTCTTTTATAGTCCTAGTCACGTGGACAGAGAGGGCGAAACACTACTGGGTCAGAAAAAAACCCTTTTCTTCACCCCGGAAGCACGTCATTCCTCTTGTTCATGTGACTCTGACATACTTCCGGGGCGCAGGGAAAATAATTACTGCTTCTCCCTACAGTGCCTTCTAGCAGCCCCCGTGGTATCCAGCAGGGTTGTAAAGGAAAACTACAATGTCCATAATTCCCTGCTAGCATTCGGGGTACCTCCATACTGCAAGGACAGCTCCACCTGGCGGCCTGGGGGTATTGGTCGGGATAAATGGCCGGCCACCTATCACAATGTAAACTCCACACAGGGAGGACCTGGGGCACAAACCCTGGTCTCCTTACTGCAAGGCAGCAGCGCTATCACTGTGCTACCATGCTGCCCACAATTGCAAAGTATACAAACTATTATCAGAATTCTAATCAGCTTCATTAAATTCAGGGCGAATGAAAGTTAGTCATGTATTATCTCTTTTGAGATCACCTAAGCGGTATTCTGCCTCAGTTTATCATAACTGAAGGTGTTTTTCATAACTAGAAATAGTAACCAACCCTGAGACAAATAAAGTACTTTCTATCTATCTATCTATCTATCTATCTATCTATCTATCTATCTATCTATCTATCTATCTATCTATCTATCTATCTATCTATCTATCTATCTATCTATCTATCTATCTATCTATCTATCTAGTCTGCATCACTAGAACATATACACTATTACAAATATAATGTGAATTTTTTTTACATTAATACAAAAAATCTGTATTTATCAGTACTACATACATCGGTTATTTCCTATAACTGTAAAACAAATGCAGCTCTTTGGGTCACCTGCAATACCTAACACTTACCACCAGATGGCAGGGCTGCACAAGTTCCACCGTTCTTGCAAGGATTTCTTCTGCAGGCATCAGGGTAGAGCACACAGCCCAGCTTCAGCTCTGTCAGTCCTAGAACTTCTGCATAGTGGCTGCGTTTGTTCTGAAGTGGCAGCTCATTGTTGTTCAAAGTGACTGAGTCCAGGCAACCCTGGAAACCACCCAGGACCTGAGGACTTTTCTTATCTGTCAGGCTTCTTGCATTTGGTGGATGCACCTGTGCACCAAAATATATAGACCCATCCGTGCCGAGAGGCTGGAAATGAAAAGGGGCCCTGCGGCGTTCCACATAAATATCATCCAATGACAGGCTTGTGAAATTGCGGTTAAGCTCCAGAAATACAGAGTGCCAGTTCCCATCATTAATAGTCCTTCCTGAGATTCCCAGAATTCCTGGGCTGTTGCCACAGTCCAACTGGAACCAAAGTTTGCCATCTTCAATCTGTTGAAGAAATATAAAAACAACCTATTAAACTTCTGTCAGCCAGAAAGCTGATGAAGAAGGTCAGACACACTCATAGTCACTCCGATGATGTCAGCATTTCTTGTTCGGGACACTTGTCTGACGTTACAAAGCAAAAGCCGTGAGTAGGAAACAATGCTTGTGACAGCTTTAAAGAGATTTCCCATGAGGAACAAGACCCAGGTTACATGATGGGAGATAAATGCAAGACAGCAAAGTCCAAAATGCATTCTGTTAACTGTGTGCGTGGTGAAAAACAGTCAGAAAGCTGGGCTGTGACACTGGGGCTAGATTTACTATTGCAACTAATTTAATTCCTCTGCAGTTCAGCAGTACAAATAGTTTTTATTTCACCACTTTAAGTGCCACCATTTGTGAGGAAGACATTAATAAATATGATAATGATAAGAACTATTATTATCAGTCAACTTTCCACACATCCCAAACACATGTGTCTTAGGTTGACCCCATATGACTGGCTTACTGATTTAGAGCATGCAGGGTTGGAATACTTGAATAAATTGATGGAATTCTTACCTTCCCTCCTTCCTGCTTGTTTCCTGTAACTTTCTACAGTAACACTACATTATTGTCTGCAGCCTTCCCAACAGTGCAGAGTTAATGTAGTAATCAACATTCCCAAGGTATTCAAAGGGAACAGAGTCTCTCATTGGAACATTACAAAAATTTAGACAAAAAAAGGCCATTCAGCACCATACAATTTACCAGTCCTGTTCACTTCATTCCTCCAAAATAATATCAAGTCTAGTTTTGAAGGTTTCTGAAGTCCTACTGTCTACCACACTATTTGGTAACTTGGTAACTCTCTGTACAGAATTTCCCTATGCAAGTCATCTATTTATTACCTAAAGATGTCTTCAGCTTAGACATGGTCTCAATGCACATTAGCCAACTCCGGCAAACTACATCCAGGAAATGGGACTTCAGGCTGTCAAATGACTTAGACACAAACCCCAAGGCCAATTATCATTGGCCATCAATCTGCACAGATTTCTTTGATCAGTATGGGGAAATAACAAGATGCACATGGAGAAGGCTCTCAAGTCTAGAATTAAATCCATCCAAGAGCTGTAAGGTAACCACGTCATTCTACTTGACATCCAAAATAAATAAATCAATAAACAGGGCTATTCTTTTGAAAAGAGCAAGGAATTGATGTACAGTTTCCTTCTTTTCCCTGGTAGCAATTAGTAAAACTTTAATAGGAAAATTTTAGTATCTAAATGATCTCATGAAATGAGTTGCAATCCATATTTGTTACCACAACTGGGTCTATCTGTGTTGACTGCTGTCATTTTAGAGTGTTGCTTCCAGACATGAAGGCATACAAGCGTTTCAGTTGTGCCTGCGCCTGTGAACTGAAGATAAATAAGCTCCCTCAGTTCTGTTCACACCTGAATACACAGAAATGTGTCACTTTACAACAATCACAAACAGCCCTGTTTGTTTAGCTCTCTGAGTCAGACCTAAGCTGCTTTATACTTGTAGCAAATACTTGTACAGTGAAATTTAAACACTGTAAAACTGCCGCCTGTGAGGCTGAGGTTCTGGGCCTTCAGTGGTGCGGAGACAACATTTGCCCAACAGATTTGGTTGAATAAACGTTAGGGTCAATGACAAGTAGGTGTCTGTGTGTATGCTAAAGAAGCTGATACAGAAATCAAATAACAAGCAAACCAAAAATAAAACAATACACATAGTTTTCTTCAGATGGCGCCAGAGCACTTCTTTACAGTCAAGCAAGCACTTAAAAGGGGGAAAAAACTTTCTTCTTTTATTTGAGCTTTTACAGGACATCGTGCTATGCTTTGTTATTGTGAAAGATGTCTTTCTTCATGCTAACTTAGTATTGTACCTCTCAGATCAGACTAAAATGGTTTTGATTGTTTTTAGACCCTTCATTTGCATTACAGCCTAGACAAACCACACAGAGCAGCTCTGTAGCATATTAGCACTGCTGCCACATTCAGCATTTTTAGTTCAAATCACTGACTCTGATGATTTGTGTGTCTGAAGACTGCAGTTCTCCTGCTGTCTGTGTGGATTTTGTTGGCTTCTTTAGTTTTCCTCCCATCTCCCCAAAAATATAAAATACTGGTGTCCTCATCCAGGGTGGGCCCTGTCTTGTGTCTGATGCTGCCGGAGCAGGCTCTGGTATTCACAACCCTGAAATGGATTAAGCAGGTTTGAAAATGGTATGCTATAAACAGGGCAGCAATTTATTAATTTCTTTACCCACTTAATCCACTTGCAGAGTGCAGCAATCCATCAGTTATCTAAAACTTCTCTATCCAATACAGGAACATAAGGATTTAGAGACTATTCTCGCAGCAACAGGCAGAGCATACCCCTGCACATACCGTTAATTCAGGGCAGGGTACACTGTTGTCCACACCATTGGGGTCATTTTGAGCAAGCAATCCAAGTGGTTGGTTGGGAACATATGTGATTAGAAGAAAATTACACAAACATTATACAAGTCCTGAATCATCATTAAATATTACGCCAATATCCTGTTCATCCGTCTGTTCTTCCAATTTCTGAGCCTACTTTACTCAGGACAAGACTGTGAGAAGCTTCCTATCCAAGGAAGATCACACATAAGGCAGGTAAGATGCACTGTATGTGTGATGGCAACACTACTTACTATGCTATTATGCACCCATATCCAACACACACACTTTTCTAAGTTTTAAACCTACTTCACCCAGGGCCAGTTTGAGGGAAACTGTCACCTATTGTATCCATACATGATCACATAATAATAATAATAATAATTCTTTGCATTTATATATCACTTTTCTCACTACTCAAAGTGCTCAGCAATTGCAGGTTAAGGGTCTTGCTCAAGGGCCCAACAGAGCAGAGTCCCCATTGGCATTTACGGGATTCGAACTGGCAACCTTCCGATTGCTAGTGCAGATCCCTAGCCTCACAGCCACCACATGCAAGGCAAATTAAATGTGAATAAATATTTTGCAGCATATCAGCATAAAGATTTAAATGTTTCCCTGTGTTCTGAATCAAATACACATACACATGTTATTCATTCACTTGAAACAAATGTGAACTAACATACACATGTCTGAAATAATGGCAATGGGTGAAATTCTTAAATAGTAAGTAATAAACTAAGACATTTATCTAGCCATCAGTTTATTGACTATAAGACAGTATCTCACTAATGAAAGAAATAAATCTAATTTAATTTATGACAGTCTTGAGTCAATATGAAAAGGTTTAAGGATTTTAGTGTATTTGTCCTATTTATTTACGTAAGCAGACTAGAGACCCTCGGACCTCTGGTCCTTAAAGATGCACCTCTCATGAAACGCAACACTCCGGTAACCCTACCAAGGTTGCTGCTATGTCCTTCACTGCCAGCTGATGTCATTGTGACTCTTTTGCTGACAGACATGCAATGAGCAGCCACTCACCATGTGAAGGACGGAGAAAGCCCACACACCCAATTGTTTGGTTGTCTTTGACTTTCTCCTGTGTTCAGAGTTAATGGCTTGTGTTTATGATAAAAATGATTAGTCGGCCTGTGCAATGTGCTTTACTACAAGCACAGGTCATCGTGGTGCTTTTCCTGTCAGTAATTGCATGCGGCTGCGTTGCATTTTGCTGTGAGAAAGACCCAAGGTCCAATTAAGTGGGTGAGGTAGCCCGCACCTCAATTTCTTGGGCCATGTTACACATGTCACATCAAAAAAGCTCTTGATTAAGAACAAGATCAAGGTTCGAGCTCCAGTCGTTCATGAGTTTTTGTGTGACAGAGAGACCCTTAGCATTTCAGATATACAAGGACACTTATTTACAGTATTATTTATTTCAGAGATATTTCAACTTAAGGTGTCATAAGGATACTTTATAGGTGAATAGCGATGATCAAATGGATTTGTGCAAAATCGAATTTGTAGGGATACTCAGTTATCCACTTCGTAAAAAAATTGCAAAATAAATTACGATTTGCTTCCATTGAAATTTATGCCATTCACACAAGAAGAAAGCAGTTTATTTTCTGTCTTGAAGTGTTTGCATGGATTAATTCTATATGTGCCTGGCTGTCGTTTAGTATTTAAATAAAGATCTCTAGTGGAGAGTAAAAATTACCGGAAGTGTGCATATCCTCAAATGGGATAAAGTTGGTGTTAGGTAAGTTGGTAGGTGGAGAAGGTTGGGTTGTCAACGGTGACTTTCTGTGTAGTGATATTTTCCCATAGAGAAAACAAAGTAAAGTGTATGACGGTACAGTTTAGTGTGTGTGAGTATGCAGCAAGTCACATTTTTAAACACATATAGCACTCCTCTATGGTGATGTGAACGAGGGGCATAGCCAAAATTGAATTTACTAGTGTGGTATAGATTAAAAGTTTGAGAGCTGCTGCAGAATGAGGCTTTATGGAGCAGTATTTCTTGTTTTCCACCAAAAACAAGGAATTTGTGGCGAATTTGTTTTGCAATTGCAAAATCTCCTACAAAATAAATTTTAGTTACAGCTTCTTAAAACTGTATACAACTCAAAACTGGTCGCTCATCTCTACATGTGAATCAAACATTTACTTCTGGAGCACAGGCAGACTAAGTGGCTTGCATAAGGTCACACTGCAAGTCAAAGGTAGGGTCTGAACATGAGACACACTAACCACCAGGTCACAGTATAAGAACAGACACAGAAAGAATCCAAAAGTTTTGGGATTTTATGGCAATCTGTAGGTGAATCGGGTACTTAATTGCCAAACAATGCTCTCATTTAACTAGATGTTTTATATCCCTTTCAATATAGCTTTAGCTGAAAATTGTAGGGACAGACTAACAACCATAACTAAAATTGATTTTGTATTTTCTTGACATTATTTTAATATTTCTTTCTGACTATGGTCAAAGTCTTTCTTTAGTTATTGCACTAAATTATCATTGTAGTAAAGGCCAGCTGTCTAATATGAGCAGTCAAAACTGTAGTAGTAAGCCTAGCATATTCTTTTAGTTGTTTCCCCTTGGTACTAGTTTGAGCTCAGACAGGTCCTCACATAGGAATAGGAATCTGCCCTCTAACCTGTTCGCCCCACAAGATCAGGTCAGATGGCATTGCTGAAACCTTCTGGGCCTTTCACCACTTCAGCCTGCAGTAAAGCACCACTCAAATTCTAGTAGTTTGTCGAGATGTCAATAACTGAGTGAAAAAGAAAAAGTGTTCTACTGCTCTGTTCTTTGAAAGATGTCAGCTTGCCTAGATTAATGAATGACCCCAGGAAAAGATTACACACTACATATTTGTTTGCTACATTGCAGAATTGGCTGGAGGGGGTTAAAATCTTAGAATAATGGATAAATCCTTGTAACCAGCTTTGTGTTGCCAGCAGTTAAGAACAAATAAATAAATAAATAAAGGAAAGTAACTGACTGCATAGACATACAGAGGCACATTATTCACACACACTCCAACAGTTCTAGAAGGTACATTCGATTAGCTTTTTTGTGAAACATTAGGAACAGGCCTGCAAAAAAAGTGTGTGTTGCAGTATTTGACTAAAAATCCAATTTTGTGAAGTCAAATAAAACAAAAGTATTGGCAAGTCAGCTGATAATGTGGATTGTAGTATCATTTAGGCACAGTCATTATAAGTAGGACTGCAGATGGAAGTGATAACTAACAGGTGCAGCAGGCACCACAGCCTGCCAGGCTCAGTTCTGACAGAGTGAGGAGCGCAGGAAAAGACCATAGATCAGGACGGCTGCCTCTCTCGACACAGAGGAGCCAACGAGGATTCTTTGGGAAAGATGGAAAAGACCTGGAGTAAATCCTGGACATGCTGGAGGGATTATGTCCCTCAGTTGGTCTGCGAGCATCTGGAAATTTGCCTGGAATGCATGGGTAGTTTGAGTAGGCATATGATGGCCTGATCTAATCAATCTGGCACACTGTAACTCCACAGCCCACAACAGAAGAAGTGGACCAAGAGTATGTTGGAGTGAAACAATGGATATGAATATTTTGCTTGCATATAAGGGACACAAAAGGAAACTTACCATCAGAGAGCTTGGTATCTAATTGCACATAACAACCAGTGAAAGCAAAAGTGCACAAATTAAAACTACCTAAGTCTGACCTCAGTTAAGATACAGAAATAAAATATGATTGCTAGTGCAGTATTTTTCTGCATTTTTTCAACATTCTGATATCTTAAAAAAAAAAAAAAAAAAAAGTAAAAGAATATCTCACCTTGAGGATAATGCAGTGATCTGCTCTTGTGTACATGATGATGCCTTTGCTCTGCAGAGTCCTCAAGCGTAATCCTAGCTTTAGTTCACTGGGCTTATGAATGTCTGAGACCCGGTACATAATGTAGCTGTTACCTGAGAAACTGAGGGATGTGTGACCTGAAGAAATATAAAGAAAACAAAGACAATGCTCCCTCTAGTATTATAAGACAAATGACTCTGGCATTGTAGATTGTGAGAAGAAAAAAAAAAAACCACAGATCTCTGTTACACAACATAACTGGAAGAAATTCTGCATGAGTGATTTTCACAGAAAAGAAGCACATATTGAGAACTTTTCCAAGACCTGAAGGCAAAAGACTCCAGCCTAGAGCAAGACTGAGCCACATAATGTTTGATTTAGGAAGCAAAATGCCTATTCCTTGCTCAAGTGCACATGTAATTTAAAAGTTAATCATGGAGGATGTAGATGTCCTTTAAAATTGTTGATTCTGTTCCCAAAGTAAGACATTTCTGCAAGACTCTGCAACTTTCAGAGTGGTACTTACTGACCAGGCTGCTGGACCGTAAACCATTAAGTTGCGTGTCCAGTCCCTGTAACTGATTCAGTGTTGTGTTTATCAATGTAACTGTTAATTATGACTATATTTTTCTGCATTTCAGTATGTTAATTTTAAATATTTAAATATTATAAACATTATTATGACACATTTAGTTGATTTATGGTTTAGAGTTTTGTGCATTCTGTAGGCTGCTGTAGCACTTGAACTATCATACTTTGAATATGAAAAATAACTTTAACTTGCCTCATATGAAATCAGAGCAAACTGACTGTGGGTCAAGACATAGACAGGAAAGGCGACAGACAGACAGACAGACAGACGGATAGATAGATAGATAGATAGATAGATAGATAGATAGATAGATAGATAGATAGATAGATAGATAGATAGATAGATAGATAGATAGATAGATAGATAGGCACCCAAAAATAGGTAACATCAATTTAAGGTGAATTGCTAAGATATAAATACATTTATAAAGGAATAAATGAATAAATAAATAAATGTGTCCATAATCTAATTAAAATTCAAAAGCTGGAAAACATTATCTAGCCAGGAACTTTGTTGTAACATCATAAGGGCAGCTGGTAAAAAGACAACAATTCTACGAGCAGCCCTGTGCTGAAGGTGCCCCTCATACATCTCAACACATATAATATGAGGGATTATTAGCTTGTGCAAATGGAGAAAATACAATAAATATAGCATTGCTTCCTCTGTTTACAACTAGCTTAATAAAGAAATTAAATGGCCTGTCTCTCTGTTATAATAAGTTTTAAGATTTGTGTCTTCTGTTTCATTTTGGTTTTAAGATGTGTAATATAGTGTAGTATTTAAGATGTTGCACTTTAAATAATGAAGTTGCTGTTTTGTTTTTGTTTCTCTCCTCCAACTCAATTCTAGAAAACCACTTAACCTACATTTTCATTTTTTTGTTTGTAATTTTATTTTCATTTATGTTTTGTCCTTCAAATGCCACTTTACTTATCTATGAAGCATAAAATGACATATCCATATAATGTATATGGGAATGTAGTTAGCAACCCACGTTTTAACATCAGAGTGTGCTACTGGACAAAAGTCAACATCCAGTGTGCTACTGGACAATCGTAGGAACTTAAAAGTCATTGCTGAACTGCTTTTTTTATTGGAAGGCAGTAAGGAACTTCCACTAAAACACCCAAGTCACCAGAGGGCACTGAAAGATTCCATTCTACACTCTTAAAAAATAATGGTTCTTTAATAGCATTTTATGGTTCTTTACTGGGTTGTTTGGTCCCTTGTAAGCCTATGAGAATGTTTATGGATGTGGTGAGAAAGGACATGAAGGTGAGGGGTGTAACCGGGCAAGATGCAGAAGACAGGACGATATGGAAGAACATGATCCACTGTGGCGACCCCTTACGCGAGCAGCTGAAAAAAGAAAAGGAAGAAGACTGGGATGTGTGGTTCCTTGTAGAAACTTTGCTTGACAAAGCACTATTTCATTCTGGGATGGGTTCTTTGCATATGTAGTTGGTTCTTTGTACTTTGAAAACCTTCCTAATATCTAGAAAAAAAGAACATTCTAAAAAGGATTATATGGTAGGCTATCTAGCAGAAAACAAAACAGATTATGAAAACCTGGACTCAATCTGTGTTATTGTATGCAGCAAGAGTCCTTTTAAAATCAGGAACTTGTTGTTTTTTTACAGATCAGTTACCATATACTCCTGGTTATTTACTGTATAGAGCCTGTTACAAATCTAAACAGATGAAGTTTCTTACTGGAACCTTCAGGCAGATGTATCGTTTGGGAACCAAAAATGGTTCCCTTATGCCATCACTCTGAAGAACAACTCTGGCACCTTTATATTTATGAGTGCAACATACAGTATATGATCTAAGTTTTTGGGGGAGAATAATGTGACTGGGGTTCAATTGTTCTTATCTGTAACAGTCAAGGTACAGAAGCTCAGGAATGCCTGGGACTGCTAGTGGGAACTCTAGGCATGCTGCTCCTGAATTCTGGTACTGCACCCAGCACCATGGAAGGGATTCCAGAAGTAGTTCTTGGTCTCTTTTGCCCATAAGCCAGAGCTCAAAAGACAAGAGAAAAAGGGGTCAGAGTTTTGAGAAGGTTGGGTGGGAAATAAAGTAAAGTGAGCAGTGTTATAGATTATGTGTGGCCAAAGGGATCATGCGCTCCATGTGGTAGCTAGTGGTCACTGGGTTTATAAGAATGCCATTGGGCGTTATGCTTTATTACTTTCCCCTTGTTAAGTTCTTCCTGTTGTATTATGTTTCTTTTGAGCAAATCCTTTCACATATTACAGTTTTAGGTATATTGTACATATGTTTTGGGGATAAATATATCCTAAAAATTAAACTTAATTACACTTGGAAAAATTATTACCCATAGCATTGATTTTTATAAACATCTCATTCTAATGTGTATGTTTAAGTCATTATGTTTGTACAGATAAATAAATAACCTCTAGTGTAACAGATTCAATTCTGCATTTCTTCAATTTGTGACTGCTGCAAACTTATACGACCTGTATAAACTTGCTTTAAAATAAACTTAATTTGACAAAAGTTTTCTTTTTTTTGTTAATTAGTTTAATTCTAGTTGTGAAACTTAAGAGCAATTCCCAGTACAATCCTTTAACAGCTTCAGGAGTCACTTTAAGTCTTCAGCAGTAAAAATGAACTTCCTCAAGGCAGGACCTAGACATTTTGCCAGTAGCAAACTAGAATCCTAATGCCCTTAAACTCTTTCCCCACAGAGAGAACCACTGCAGAGCCTCTGAGGAGCAATTACAATGCAAATTAAAAGCGAGCCCAACTCACCTGCACAGTCTCCCAGTTTGCCAGAGGGGCACTGACAGGCAAAAGGCCTGCGGCTAGTCCTCATTCCAACGCACTGCATGTCTCCTGGACATGGATTGTCTTCACATGGTTCAGAAACTCCAGGACAAGCACTACCTGATAAATGACAGCAGCAATTTTATTGAACAGAACAAAACAGAAAAGGATTTTGCAGAAATATGAAGCTCACAGGATTCATGGAGATCTACCTAACGTAAGAAACAAATAATAAGGATAACTGAACCAGGGTAAATTTCCTTGAAGTGGTGGCGGGGACTCCTCTGTGAGTCACAAGCATTAGTAGTAATCCATTCATTCATCCATTATCCAACCCGCTATATCCTAACTACAGGGTCATGGGGGTCTGCTGGAGCCAATCCCAGCCAACACAGGGCGCAAGGCAGGAAACAAACCCTCAGGCAGGGCTCCAGCCCACCACAGATTAGTAGTAATGCGATTTTTTAATTTATGTTTGGTTTTCGTAGAACTTTCCCAAATTAAGAGGACACACATGTAATGTGTGATGATGAAAACACTTTCCTTGAAGATTTCTAGTAAGATTCAGGAAGTAGCTAAAATCATGACATTGTGTCCAAAGAGAATTTCTTAATGTAAAAAGAATATCATAACCTGGAAATGGCTAGAGTTCAGAAGGTGGGCAAAAAAAGACAACACAAAGGAAAGTAAAGATGTGGTGAATGCAGTGACAAAGAAAAAGAAAAAAACAATGGAAATACCAGTCCAACAACGCGCACATTCACTTGTACAAGGTGTTGGAATCATTTGTAATTTTTCAATAATTTACTTCCTTGAAAAAATGTTTTTTTTAATTCTTTTTATCAATTTGCTGATGATGTTAACCTGTTTTCACGTTACATTTTGCTTTAAGAGACGCTTTACTGTTACAACATGGTCTCTATGTTCAGTATGTGTCAGCTGATGCCACATTAGGCATCATGTTATTTAAGAACAAAGAATTGTAGGAACTGACTTATGTATTTTATGTAAACAACTAATGCAAAGAATGGCTCTCCTTAGAATAAAAGTAAATTCTTTGGTTATGACTTCTAGTATTAATTCTTTGACACCTTGAATATAATTTCTGGTTTTACTTGCATCCTTACCACTGCCTTATTGAACTTAATATAAGAATAAATGTCTGTGTCTTGGTGATTCTAAATTGGCCCTAGTGTGTGCTTGGTGTGTGGGTGTGTTTGTGTGTGTCCTGCGGTGGGTTGGCACCCTGCCCAGGATTGGTTCCCTGCCTTGTGCCCTGTGTTGGCTGGGATTGGCTCCAGCAGACCCCCGTGACCCTGTGTTCGGATTCAGCGGGTTGGAAAATGGATGGATGGATGGATGTCTGTGTCCATCCGGTTGCTATGTCTCTGTCATTCCAACAGGTGAAACATCACATTTGTAGTAATAAAATGCATTGCATTTGCCATTTCAACAGATGACATTAACACTGCTTTTAGGAATCCCATACCAAATTGCACATATCAAAGGTACATGTATCAAAGGTTCATGCATTGCATTTGTCATTCCAACGGATGTCACATTACAAGCATTAGTATTAATGCATTTATTACTACAAATGCTTGTGATGCACCCTCTGTTGGAATGACAAATGCAATGCATTTTATTACTACATACATAACAAAATACATTCCAGTAGATGGCACACTGCAAATGTTAATGCTGAGGTCTCCATACTTATTTTTCAACCCAACTTAGACAGGTAGCACAGTTAGTGGAGAATAAAACAAAAAAGAAAACAATGATAAATATGTTTTTATAATGTAAAAATATTTTAGTTGGTTACACAGGGCCAATTTAGAGTTGGCAGTTTACTTTATAGAATTTAAAAAGAGTGACAAAAAAAAAAAAAAGAAATCAGAGGATTTTTTTTGCTGAAAGTTCACTTCAAATTAATTCAAATTATTTTTATAAAGCACATTTCACATACGTCATATCAGAATATCACACAAAATTAGAAAAAACTACTGACAAGGGGAATAATAATCAGAGAGAATACAGTACTCAGGCATTTTGAATATTATAAAAAATATAGTTAAATATTTCATCATTTAATGATTTGAAAAGAGACTCTGAAAAATAATCAGACTGAGTTGACTACATTAATGGATGGATCATACAATAATTTATGTTTAAGCCAAGACTGATCCAGATGAGTTTGTGGTTGGTAGAGTGAAAGGAAGATGCTTGTAAATACCAAATCAGCATGTGAGGCCTGAGCTGTTCTGCTCTGACTGTTTCCGAGCTAAGGTATGGGATCCATGGATCACTTCACTGTGACACCCCTTTTAACTCACTGAAGTCATTCCAGTCCAATTATAGAATGGGCGGCACGGTGGCACAGTGGGTAGCGCTGCTGCCTCGTGATAAGGAGACCTGGGTTTTCTTCCCGGGTCCTCCCTGCGTGGAGTTTGCATGTTCTTCCCGTGTCTGTGTGGGTTTCCTCCGGGTACTCCAGTTTCCTCCCACAGTCCAAAGACATACAAGTTAGGTGCATTGACGATCCGAAATTGTCTCTAGTGTGTGGGTGTGTGTGTGTGTCCTGCCTTGCGCCCTGTGCTGGCTGGGATTGGCTCCAGCAGACCCCCGTGACCCTGTGTTAGGATATAGCGGGTTGGATAATGACTGACTGACAATTATAGAATAGTGAGGCACAGTGGAAAGCGATAAGTGCTAAGCACTGACATCTCACAGCTCTTGTTCACTAGGTTTGAATCCAGTCCCAGTCAATTTGTGTTAGTATGTGTGTGTTTGCAGTGTACATGACCTCCTTGGCTCTGTATGTGTTTTTTTCCCCCGGATACCTCTCTTTTCCCTTTCCCTAAAGACGTGTATGCTGAAGGCAATTCATTGGCAACTCTAAATTTGCCCTCTTATTGAGAGCTTGTGCTGAGAATACAAACCCTGAAGTCCTCAAACCAAATCTAGTTGAGACATTTCAAAGCAATAATCAATGTCAGTTGATTGCAGAGTATTTGTCTTTAATCCTACTGTTACATTTCGAACTGAACTAAGCTAGTTTGCTCATATAGAGTACATATTTTTTTTATAAGTCATTACCCTGTTTAATCACTATCACAATAATGATAGGGCTATACTTCCATCACTTACTGTCATTAACTACTTCTTGGCCTTTAGAAATATGGCCTTAAAACTCAAGAGGTAGAGTCCATGGCAAACTATTTAACTAATGTAAACTATGCTGCTCAGTGCTATCATTCAGTCATAACTGCTGTTTCTGAGTACAGAATGGACACCTTTTGTATGGATGTAGTAGTCTTGGTAACAGGATATACACTTAAGTCCATACAGTTATAATATTTGTAGGCCTGTATTGGTATTCTGTGTTGTAAATGCAATTTGCACGGAAATTATTTTTTAGTGTGAAAAGTTTATTCTATACAGTTTTGTAGAATGTAGGTGAATTTTATAAACTAATCCTTAAGGTGAAATTGTAGTGATTGCTTCAGGATGAATGCTGAACAGTTTGATGTATTTTTGCAAATTTACAAATGGTCACACCTTGCAGGGAGTTGACTGACGCCTGTTCAGATAGAATTGGTACAAAAACAGAGGAGTTTGAAGAGTGTAATTAGCAAACCCAAGGAAATCTGGAGAGAATGTGCAAAGAAGACACTAACAGGCTGCACTGAGATCTGATCTCAGATGTGTAGGGCTTTGAGGCAACTATGCAAAACACTGGATCTCTATGCTACCCTAAAATCTAAGATAATGTTAATTATAAGAATGCCTTCAGGATCATATTCACTTATAAAGCAGTTACTGGTGAGCGAAAATACATCCTAAGGCACAATATGTAATAAAACGAAATAAGAAGTAAAAGAATGAATAGCACCCAGCTCGCATGTTGCAGCTGCCCCATAAAATGCAAACTCTACAATAAATACTTAAATAGCAGCCTTTCAGCCTATTAAGCAGCTTAATGTGCATTTATAGTAAACCATCTTGCTAATTTCAGATCTTCATGAGTTAAGTATTTTGTAACTCATCTGAGTCATGCTGGGCCAGTATTTCTTCAAGGTGTGTGGGTGAATAAACTCCAATGCAAATGCTTAATGTCCAAAACCTTTCTTATCAACAGCTTACTCCAGTTCTGAAGAAACAGATGTAAGCATGCTTTCAGGCATCACACAACTGCTGAAACAGCAGCAAAAAACCCTATTTCCCCATTGCAACCGTCATCTCCACCCTACAGGTTTTAGCTGGAAAAGACTAAAAGTACACTTTGTCAGAGCAGCTTTATTCAACTAGAATAACTCGCAATTGTGCTTAGATCCATCAGCTGTCAGAAGCTATTTTGCTTCTCTTTTCCTGTAGGCATCAGGAAACATCAGCAGAAGGCGAGAAGGTATAATTTATTGTTGTTCTCTTGGCTACAGTTGACAAGACCTGACAGTAGATTAAAAAAAATAAAAAGGGTCTTCCTAAGGGCTTTTTGGTCAGCCCTGCTCATTTCATTCACCTAAAAGGATTGGCTTATTTGTGATGTAGTAACATTATCATGGGTTCTTCATGCCTGTGGATACAACCAAAAAAACATTTATGAACTGAACAACATAATTAACAAATACACTTACTACACCAAAATTACATGTGCCAGAGGTGTCAAAAAGGTGAATGGATTTATGTTGCAAATGACAAGAGTTTTGTCACATTGCATGAATGGCTTAGTGTGGTGATAAAGATCACATTGATAAGTTATTTAGATGATTATTGTGTTCTCTCTTCTGTCACTGTAGTGAGTGGAGAAATTGCCACCAAATGGCAAAGACATCTCTAGCTAACTTGAACAATGTACTATAGCCCTATCACATAATGCTGAGTTCCAGTAACTAGTATGTCTGCTTTGTTTCAGGATGCCTCCACTAGAATTCTGAAACCTTGGACTATCTGTCTATACTGTTTGCCCCAAATAAACCAGTCCATCACCTGATTGCTACTGTATAAGGTAGTCACCTACCTGTGGTGTTCAGAGAACTGCACAAGCTCTTCTAAACACATTTCAAATGAATTCTCTGCTTAACTGGTTACGTGACTCCTTCAGTCACAAAATCCAAATAGTATGAACAGTATGCATGTTTATGACAGCACTATTCACAATACATTATGTACAGTGAATTACAGCAATTGTTTTCAAAATTAAAAAGGTGTCAAAGACTTAAAACTGCTTACTGACAGAAAAAAAGATGAAGGCTTTCCAGTTAAATCTGAAATTGAAAATGAGATCATTTCACAATTTAGTCTGGCACTTCAGGTGTAAAAAGACTACAAATGGCACATCCTCTGCATTTTATTTTCACTTGCATTATGCAAAAAAAAAACCCAAAAAAACACACACACATATACATAAACACAAACAGGGAGGAAAATGCACTTCTGTTGTAAATATACACTGCTTCGCCAACCCCTCACATCCAGGCCACAACCATTTTGAACTTCTTCCACCTTCCAGGCATTATAGATTAAACTTTGCCAAAACAAGCAGATTTAAAAATAGTTTATTTCCACGGGCCATCAAGCTCACAAATGGTTAATTTGGCTGTCCTTGTTTAGTATACCCCCCACCCCCCACCCCAATTCTCTCACAATATTTTTACATGTAGCTTAATGTGCATACATTTCAGTATTTTCTGCACCATCTTGCACTTTGTGTGCACAGTTTTACATTGTGTGTGTTGTGTGTTTATATCAGGTGTGTGTTTGGCTGTCAGGTAACTAGAGACATTTAAAAAAAAAAGTCAAATTCCTTTTATGCATGCATACTTGGCCAATGAATGTAATTCCGATTCTCATTTTATCCAGTGGTGTCTTTACTTTAACGTCCACTGTGGCACTGCCCTCCCATCCTCCAGATGGCGGCTGTGTTGTACAAAAAGTAGTAATTTCGTATCTATCGGGATCCTGGTACTTTGGCAAGTAATTGATAGGTTTTTTTCTGGCTCTGGTATTGAGCTGCATATTGTTAGAGTGGTTTTTGAAATTGAGACATCTGACAGAATCATTTGTGTTTTGATTCAATGCTTCGTTCTGAAGTTCATTTTTGATTTGGGCCATTCTACCACCATTTAATTTTTTGTTCAGTTTCGCTAACTGACAACGTTTGCCCAATAAGGGGAGTTGCTTCAGAGGTCATGATCGTGTCAGTTGTTCGTCATTCTAGGTTCACTTCCTTACCCAACTACTGTACTTGAATTCCAAAACACTTCTTGCGCTTGTATTTCATTAAATCATGTTTGTTCTCTTACTTATTTTGATCTCTGCAATACATTTTGACCTTATTCTTGTCTCCAGGTTTTTATTCTCCTCATTCAGACCTTTGCTCCATTTATATTTTTTCTCTGCATCTTTTTGTCCAGCCGTTCTCATTTTTTTTTTTTTGCCGCCTGGGCAGAAGAGCATCAAAAATTTAATTTATTCTCCTGTTTCTGGGTTGGTTGGGCTTAAAGCTACAGAGTGTTAAGACCTAATTTGAAATGATGTGGCAGGACTCCTGCAGGAACGCTCTTTATCAGCCTGGTAATAAAATTAAGGAGAGCAACTGCTAGATGTTATTATCAACAGACTAGGATAGGAGTTGTGCATGGTTTTTGTGACAGAAATTACAACAAACAGGTTTCTAAATAGACAATAGATTGATATCAAAAACTGGAGGCTACAACTGTTATCGTATTCAAACAACGATCGCCAGGACTCGTTAATAAGAGTACAGCAATTCCAAACATTAAGACTGAGAAGCGAACAGAGAAGTGAAAAGCTACAAGTTTTTACCAGAGAATCAGAACTTACAGCACTAGACCAAAAAATGTTCTCTGACAAAGTACTAGAAGTAGGGCTGCCAACTCTCTTTCTCTGGAAATGAAGACGTTTGTGTCGAAAAATGAGGACTTTTGAGGACGCCTTTCCCTGTAATGCCATAATATGCCTTTATACTACCTTATGTTTTTTTTTAAATGATATAAACCTTTGTAGCAGTTTATCACTATAATTAGGATATGATGGCCACAATCACACTCACTGGCAAACTAATACACCATTAAATATTTTGAATATGTCAAGCCTCTTAAATTAACAGACTTTATTCCTTTCACTCTTATTTGGATATCTTAACTGTTGTAAACCTGTAAAAATTATATACATGGTAAATTCACTTCTAGTAAAATAAAATAATGTTACTCTTTTCAATTTAGTCTATTTGCATTTATCTATATTTTTTTATATTTTTCTGCTGAAGCTATCTTTCTCAGTAGATCTCACATAATCTCTGAACTTGCACTTTCTTTTCGGCATAATGGGTATTCCTGAATTTATGTAAATGAAATTACGAAAATATTAAATTACTTGAAGAAGTGACTTATTACTTGATCAACTGATAACTAAAAAGATATTGCATTTATATGATGGAATAAATGTGTGCCTTTTAAATTAACTGAAACTTTAATAGTTGACTCATTCATTTACAATTATAAATCCATTTTGGTACAATGTGTGGTAATAACAATATTACAATATTACAAAACAGTACTTACTCTCAATTAAATACGACACTCTGTACCGGGATATATGAAATTTCTTGTTTAACCAAGCTACTGAAAGAAGACTTGAAAATAAGATCTCACATAGAAAACCTGAAATTGTAATTTCGATTTTTGAATAAATTCACTTAGTTACAGTGAATTAGGATTACAAATAATTAAGGAAAGGAACAACATTTATAATGAACTGTAATCACCAAGAAGATAAAGCTGAATTCAAAAGATGAAGTGAAAAAGTCAAGTTGGACAGATATTGACTATTTACTATTTTGTCAATATCTGCGTTATTTAGTACTGGAATGGAAGTGAAGATTCTGGGGAAAAAAGTGTGCGCACTACTTCCGCAAATGCTAATTAGTGTATGGCTTTCAAATTTTACCAATAATAAGGATATGGAGATTTTCAAATCTTAGGTGCCAAAATTCTGGGCAGTCCATGGCGCATTAAAAATGAGCAGTGTTATTGGCATACATGCTCATATGTGCACAAGTGTAGTGTGAACTCTTCAGTTCCACAATTGAGGATTGATGGATAGAGGTCTATTAAGTTACACATTGGCTGATTTTAAGTGACACAATTTTAAAGGGTGTATGAACTTCTTTATTTCACTATTTTGGAGTAGTTTCTATTATTATCACGAATTGTGTCAATTACTTATCTTCAATACAATTTGGCATTTTGCTAATTGAAGAAATATTACGAAAATTTACTTGTGTGTCTGCTTTCAGTGTTCAGTATTTCACACTGATGTGGAGATATCTTCAAATTCTTTCCTTTGGTGGTTGTACTGTATGACAATATACTGATAGACCTGCATTTTGTTGATTGTTATGGTATAAGTCAGCTGATATTTTATCATCACTTGTGCTGGTACCCTAATACATTGTAAAAAGCAGTGTTTCTCCCTTGTTCCCAGACAGGACATTTACCATAGACTGTCTCCTTCCTCGGCCACCTTTCAAAGCTCTTCCTGTAGATCCAGTCTTTCATGGCTGCTTCCATTTAGCTCTATTAATATTTTTCTGTTGTGTCCACTACCTACACATTCATGATAGCAGCTTCACCTCACATTGCTCACTTGGAGTCAGAGTCAACACAATCTGCAGTCACATTCCTTAATTCAGTCAGAATTCTTCATCAGTGGCCACACATCCAAGTCAAAACATTTAAGTAGAGGAGAAGAACTCATAAGCTCTGCTCTTTGTATACTTAATTATCCCCCCCCCCCCCCTCTCTTTTCCCCTCTCTTACTCACTCACATAAACACACACATGCACCCCATCCCCCTCTGCATGACTTCTTGGGGTGGCTCCATCCCTTCTGACAGCATCTCTCTAGAGGTTTGTGTAGCCGCAAAAGAATTTTCATTCCAAAAGCGCCAGTTTTTATAAAAATTGGGTACAGGCAAACATGATATTTACCACTGACAGTGTTTTAGTCCAGACTAAATACACAAAATTTAAAGCATATGGAAAAATGAAAGAGTAGAATGACTGCATATAATTTAATGTATTATGCTAAATTCACTATTGAAACACTTAAAAGCCAAAATAAAGATTCACTTCAATGCGTTATATCACATCATGTATACACTAAAGGTGAATACTATAGTCTTTACAAGTTAAACTAAACACCAACATGAATCCATTTATTAAAAAATCAATTTTTTGTACAAAACAGATTTAAAACAATGGAAAAAAATGTTGAAATTACATAACAAAATTTTTTAGGATGCACTATGTGTCCAGCCTGTGGCTATTTCAGCCATTCTAATTCTATGGTGTATAAAAGTAGTAATTTAAAATAAAAGCTGACTGGCAAAACAACTTGTGTACAATAAAGTGCAATCTCTGCTGTATACTTTTGATACTTGCTACAAAGTATTAAAAGTAACCTTATCTGAACAAGTATAGTTGATTTGATAATACTATGGAGTAAAGTAAGGACAAAAGAACAGTGCAAGCTGGCAAAAAAACAATTACTTGGTCATAAAAAGCAACAAATTATAAATTCCTCTGACTGGGTTAATAAATGAAGTTAATCACTCAGCGAACATGATACTTCATCCATCTTCTAAACTCGTTTCCTAGTGTGCTGTTATGGAGAGCCAGTGCTTATTTCTGGAGCATTGGGTTTAAGGCAGGAATTAGCTGTAGAAGAGCTGCCAAAAAATCCTGAGGGTAACAAAGAGCTAGCAGTCCACCTGACTTTAAGTTAAAGCATTTGGGTGGAACATCTGAGTTTCTGGAAAAAAAACTATGCAAATAACCAGAACACATGTAAAGCTGCTACCTGCTGCGACAATCATGGTACTGTCTTATTAACACAAATATATTCACTCACGTCATACCAACAGTAACTTCCTTTGGTCACATGAAGGTTTAAACTATATGGTTCAAATTTCCTGACATGCAAGACAACCCAATCTTCTGAATTGGGATGGCCATTATTCAATGAGGACTGATTGTAAACAATACTGTACACCTATTTTCAAATAATAAATATAACAGTTATCAGCAATATATCTTCTGATGTTTACAGGTAAAACAGACAAAATATATTTGCTTCCTCACAGTATCTCTTCCTTATACCAAGTAAAATAGCAAGTAAAAGGATTATTGCTGTTGGTGAAATGTAACTTAACACTTTTATTTTGGTTATGTAAGAGCTGACAGAAAATTAATGAATAATAAATGTAAAGTGGGTCATCCTAATATACAGTATATAGGCTTGAATTTGGCATACAGATTCAGCTACAGGGCAACGAGAAACATTAACGGACATACATTCTTTGTAAAGCTTTTTAGCACAGATAAGGTTTCAGCTGATTTATCTGAGTCCACATGATACATATCCTTTGTTCCTTGTTAATACTCCCAGGCATTATATCTAAGTAACTTATCAATACCTAGCCTTGCTATCAATCACTGTCAGCTTTTATCAGAAAACTAAAATCAGAACTATAAAATGCATAATGAAGCTTGACTTCTAAAGAATTAATTAAAATTTTCAGTAAAGAAAAACGTCTTGTACAAATGGAAATAAAATTGCTTAATCTGTTAATGTATTTCACATAATTGCAGTTGTTTGCTCATAGGCAGATTACACAGTATCTAGTTAACAGCACAAGATGGAAGGAGCTTCAAGTTTTCAAACTCAAGCCAAAGCAATAACTACACAATGGGAGACTAATAAATATTTAATGAAACACAGTCTGTAATAATAAACCTCTTTTTTTAAAATGAATGCCATATTTACATGAGATATATCAGAATCTGATAAACAGGGACTTCCTGCCTCTAAAGAAGATAAAGCTGCAGTTCTGAGCCAGGGTTACATGAAACGTTTATGAGACACAATGTGCCACAGTACAAACATGGCACCATGACAACATGGTATGGCAACATGTTGCAGGCAGGTCAGACATGCAAATAGGGATTTTACTTTTACTCTGTTCATGTGAAAACATTACTACTACACCTACTACTACAAATGGGATTTAAGGTAACACATTTAGCCTTCACCGCACCAATCCTTTGCCAGTCATCTTATGTTGGTCCTATTTTCTATTACATTGAATACCATCATACAACGCATAAAAGTAAACAATTATCACCATAGAGTATATTGTCAAAAATGCTAACAAATGCAGTACCTTGTGTGATTACAGCACATCACCTTTTGGGTTAGATGGGACTGTGATTTAATGAGATTAAGAAACTGAATTTATAGACATATCTGTCATGATATGGAGTCTCATATATGGTGAAATGGGGCGTGAGGATTCCAAAACAGAATACTAAAGCTGGCAAGAGTCCAGCTAGTCCAGTACCATCAGGCGTTGAATTAGGAAGGCCCAAAATGGGGAAAGTGGGTTTTAAAGTTCAAAACAGCAAAACAGCCCCAAGAATGATCAAAAATGATTTACAAAGGACAGAACTGTCAGTTTGTAGAAATAAATTCAAAACAAGAATCTTAATAAATCAAAAATGTATTACCAAATAAGAAAAAAAAATTACTTTTCTTGTTGTGAACTGATGCTTTCACATTCATAGGATTATCGATTATGTCCTCATTATTAAAATGCTGAAAGGACATTTAAGTGTCATATTTATACTTTCCAACTCGTACATATTTGCATGGGATTAGAGAGTAACAAAAAAAATAAGTAATTAATATTGTGATCACTTTTTCCAAGAAATCTTGAGTAAAGTAATCCTCTCCAACTTTGAGAGAAGCAATTATTAGTTTGTAATGGACCTGGGTTCGATTCCCGGGTCCTCCCTGCGTGGAGTTTGCATGTTCTCCCCGTGTCTGCGTGGGTTTCCTCCGGGGGCTCCGGTTTCCTCCCACAGTCCAAAGACATGCGGGTTAGGTGGATTGGCGATTCTACATTGGCCCTAGTGTGTGCTTGGTGTGTGGGTGTGTTTGTGTGTGTCCTGCGGTGGGTTGGCACCCTGCCCAGGATTGTTTCCTGCCTTGTGCCCTGTGTTGGCTGGGATTGGCTCCAGCAGACCCCCGTGACCCTGTGTTCGGATTCAGCGGGTTGGAAAATGGATGGATGGATGGATGGATTACAACCCCAATAATGCTGAACACATCTGTTCAACATTGTGTGGCTTCAAATTGTCTCTCTTTACCTATATGTAACATATTATTATATTTTAATTTGATCATTTTGTTCAATATCACAGCTCCAATATCACAGATTTCCTTTCCATGACATTTCCTTTAAAGGAATTTTGGTCACAGATTCGCAGTTCCAGGGAACAGAATGGACTGAGATTCCTTTACACACGCTGTGTTCTGTTTAATCTAATAAGCAACATTTATTATTTTTGCTTACTTTTTACCTTATAGTTCATTCTTTTGATGCCCACACATATAGCCACTTTATTATTTTGTGTTTTTAAAATCAGGTTCTTAGATATCTGAAGCTTTTCCTGGCCGTGACCGAGACAAAGATAGAACTATTATAAATGGAAGTTGTGTCCATCTCATGTTCAGTGTTTTACCCATGTAATAAATGATATGTTTTATGATCTTTTTTTTTAAAATATTTGACTTCATAGCATATTTTAATGCTACCATAGCATATCTAAATTTATTAAATAGATAATAATTATTGTATGTGGACAAGGAACACCTGCTGTTGAATTTGTTTATGTTCCAGCATTTACTACATAAGGAATACAGCAGGTCCTAACCAAAGGCCCCTCAGTATAAATTTTAGTTTTTTTCTTGCCATCTATCTGTTTCTAAGAAGCAAATTCAACCTACAGGATGATAGCAACATTGAACATATCCTGGCAAATGCATTAGCAAGATGAATACAAACTGTTCAGAGATTCAGTTCACTAAGTAAACTGGAATTCTCACAGTATACTGATAATATCTTATTATCACTCTTTGTTTTTTCATGTTCCCCCTTTTTAAAGGTTCTAATTTTGACACACTTTGAAAGGTAGTATGAGAAAGATAAAGTTCGTAAAAAATCTCAACACTAACAACAATGAGTTAAGTCAGGAGTTCTTAACTCTGTCATAACGGTTACTAGATCTTGTCAATTGCTAATGAAGTAGCACCTGAAATTTACAAACCCGCTTATCACCTCTCAATGTGCAACCTGTATGCCAAAAATATGCTTGGCACTTTTGCAAATGTAAATTAGCAGACACATGAGTAAAAAACATCTGCAAAGATGTAAACCAATTTACACCTCTCCTTCATTAGACTCTTTATTCTGAGAAATAGAAAACGAATCTGATTTACACTAGCAAAACTCACCCAAGAAAGAAGCAGAGTTCACGAGTAGACTGTTTCCACTTAGCTGATTGTCAGAGTGTACTTTTATGTTAACTTATTAATGTATTTATTCTTTCTCTTTAGCACTATTTCAGAGTCATTTGACGCTTTTGTACTCTTTATGCTGTTATTTATACTACTGATAATAAACAAATAATGAAAACCAAACAGAGAAAGGGGCTGATTTTTAAATCTTAGATAAGCCAAGAAAAATGACACCTTTAATTGGCTAACTAAAAAGATTACAATATGCAAGCTTTCGAGGCAACTCAGGCCCCTTCTTCAGGCAAGATGTAATGTAATGGATGTCTGGGATGGGAGTCATGGGTGGACCACATTAGCTTGTGTCTTGGCCCTGCTGAGTATTCCTGATAAGATGGTATGAGAGAAGAAGCACTAGGAAATGAGCTGAAAGGCAATTCTGACTTTTTTATAAATTGTTTATTTATTTTGCGCCACACTTGTTATGGGCACCAATGGTTTTTAATAAAAGCACTATGCACTTTTCCACCAACCTTAATATTGATGTCCTCATTGTCTTAGCTCATCCTCAGTTATGACTATCAATGTCCTGGGAGGTGAAAGATGCCAGGCTGTGGGCACTCCAGGGATTACAATAGCACATTTAAAAATAAAAATTCTACATTTAATATTCTGAATGGTTTCTGGCATTATATTGTTATAATATGTTATATTCTGAATGGTAAATTCTGACATTATTATTTTATTCTGACATTATTGGGCTATGGTTATAAAAAATAATAAAATATATTGATGAGGGAGGTGGTGCCACTGCTCACTGGAATAGAATACAACAATATACAGTGCTTGCAGTGAATGCATGAAACAGAAGATGGGTGAATTAACAATTCATTTCTGCAAACATTAAGGTCATTTAAGTGTTTCACGCATTTAAACTGTAAAATTTTTTTAAAAGAATAACTAATATGTGATTAGATTAAAGTGGATTAGGTAAAATCAGATTTAATTAGAGTGTGCATTAGCATTTTGTTAAGTGAGCGATGCATGCAAAGATGAGGATATAAATAGAGTAAAAGGAGATGTATTTATCATGGCAGCTGAACCAACACTTTAAATACTTATACTGTCCATTTGTAAATCAGTTTGTGGAAAGAGCCTTTATTGCTGCTGTTGATGTTGTCATTAAATATAGACATGTTGATATTTTGGAAACAACCCTGGACAAGGCATCTGTCCAGAGCAGGGCATACACAGACATACCCAGAGGGGTGAATTAATGTGATTTATACGTTTTTGGTATGAAGAAAACCGGAGCACCAGAAAGAAAACCTCCAGAGAATTGAAGCTCCACAGAGACAATCCCTGGATGTGGGCATCAAACTTGTTAACTATGGTGCCACCATGACTTGCACATGTAGAGTATGGTCCCATATTAAAAACGTGTAGTATCTTTTCACTTTGTATACAATATATTTTAAATAAGTGATACATTGTAAATATACGAGGTCAGACACAAAATTAACCGAATTGGTAAAAATAAACATTTATTGATGAATTACAGCATTCTAAACATATACCTTCTCTATACTCCCTCTCCCAATCTCTACACCGCTCCATATGTATCTTCCATTGATTGAAGCAGTGCTGGAAGTCTTCTTGCTTGAGGCTCTTCAATAGGCTTGCCGTTTTTGTCTTCACTTCAACCATTGAAGAAAAATGTGTTCACTTCAGGTCACTTTTGATTTTCGGGAACAAGTTAAAATCACAGGGAGCTAAATCAGGCGAACAGGAAGGATGATCAAGGACAGGAATCCTTTTGTCACTCAAAAACTGCTTTATGGAAAAAGAGAAAATTCAGCGAGAAATTTGATGATGATTCGCTGTTCGATATTTTCACCCGACATTATTGCGGCAACTTGTGTAGTGATTGTTGTGCAAATACTGACTGGGCTATTCACAGGATATACCTAGCCTGTCGGTGGTTTGGGAGGGAGTGTAGAAGGGGATGTAGTTCTATGATTCATGTCTGGCCAACCTCCAGACGGTTTTCCAGGAAAGCCCCAAGCCTAGTCCTGTTATTTTTGTGTCTCACCTCATAATAAACAGAAACAATTCTTCTGGTAGGAGTTTGTTTAGGACACCAGATGCTGTAAACCTGAGCATACCACCCTCAGTTCTTATCTAAGACAGTTTAGTGGCTATGCCACAAAACATTATGAGTGAGATGGCACAACATTTATAAGTAACCAAAGTAAGTTCACCGCCCAAATGATAACATTTTGATAAAGAGTACCCTTGCAATTAATTGTCACAAAGAAGACTACATTAGTCTAATTTGTACAAAGTGTATGAAAGATCTTCAAATTACCCTCTATATCAAATAATTACTGTTGAATAGTCTGGCATGTGTTTAGTTTTCTTCAAGCTTTTGGGTTACAGTACATTAAGCTCAGGGGTTTTTCTGGCAGGTTCAAAATATCTTTGTGATAGATCTAATAAACCAAATGCGTGATTAAAAGATGCCTTTCATCAGCGGCACCTTTCTTAGGGACTGGGTATGATGCTTTATTACTTGCTACAGTACTTATTTTAAGGGTACATTCTTCTATAACTGTCACAAACCCAATAATAAATGATTTATTTAGGACATATGCTGTTAATTCAAATTCCATCTAATTAAGTTTTTCTTATATGTCTGGTTAATTATTAATCAAGAAAAGGCTCAAAAAGGACAGAACATTATAAATAAGCTGTCCCTTTGTATTTATTCCATGCTGTTAAATAACTATGAGATGATAAATACTTTTGAATGCAATTAATGTCGCATGCAGCCTGCAGATCAAATCATACAACAGTGACAGACCAAGCTGCAAAATGCAGATGTCTCCATTTATACTGGATTAACCATTAAAGCACCATCTGCAGCAAGTAATTTGTAAGTGATGTTGTCCTTTAAATTATTATCGCCAGTCGAAAGAGAACAACATGTGAATTTTATGCTGTCATAATTAAGAGCCACATAAGCATTTGAATTGCCACAGATTTTTAATAGTCTGAGAAAGAGAAACCCTGCAAGTCTAAATGCATAAACAAGAATGGAAAATGGTAGGGAGGATCTGCATACTTCTTCAATCGAACTAGGATAAAAACAGCAAGCAAGGTTAAACCTACTTAACATAAGTTACTAATTGTGATCAGTTAATACTGATTTAAGGTTTATTTCTTCACAACATTCTAACATGCATAATGTTGGCCATAATATTCAATACAATTAAGTCATTTTGGGCACCCCTCCAACCATTCTCAGCAAATGTGAACTCAAATCTAAACTATTACTTTTAAGAAAATTCAGTTAACAAAAGTGGTAGCACATGAAATAACATGTTATGACAATTTCTTTTAATATACTGTATGGCTTTTTTAAATTTTATACTTCATTACATGCCTGGTTTATAAAAAAGGACTATTTTTAACTGATGCACTGATGTATCCATGGCTATGAACAGCTAGCCACAAACTAAAAATTTCAGTCTGTGGAAGAAGTGTTATGGTGAAGGCATAGTCGTTTTTGATAAAATCGTTAGCCAAATAAACAAACAATAAACTATAGTATTATATTCATTATTGGCTTTAATGTTTTAAACATTAGAGGCTTACAATCTATCTGTGTTCAATTTAAAATTAATGTTTGCTCTCTTCCACTAGGAATTCATCTATTTCTATCTCTTTTGTAGCCTAAGTTTTCTTTTACTGTTGGCACGGATGTGCGTCAAAGAGTTCTCCCAGGTATGTAATACCACCAAGGGCCGAGAGGGGGTGCTGCTGCTAACTAACTGTGTTGTCTTCCTTTATCTACACCCTTTCCGGCCCCAGGACCACAAAAGCCCAGCCACCTGAAAGGCGGTCTCACTTGTTAACAAGAGAGCAGGGGAAACAGAGTTCCTCTGAGCCTTAATAAGAAGTCTTGCTAAAAATCCTGATAGGCAGCAGTTTTCTGTGAGAATGCCAGAGAGTGACATTTCTGTTTGTAACCATGCCATCAAGAGCACTGTTATTTTGTTTTGGAGGTAAACGGGGACAACCAAGTTGGCACCCCAACATTTATTGCAGTTATTCACCTGTTATTACCTCTGACAATCACACTATGCATAAGCAATTTGATTTATTCTTATGACTTTAATAACATGATATATTTTAAAAATAAGAAGAGGCCACTTTAATTCATTTAGCTTGCTGCAACAGATAATAGCCAAAGTGTCCCATATCTTACATAGACTTTTCATCCATCCATCTTCTAAATCCACTTATCCAGAGGAAGGTTGTTGGAGTTTACCCCAGCAAACAAGAGGTGAAAGGTAGGAACAACCCATGGACAGGGCACCGGCCTATCACAAGGTGAACACACACCACATCAGTGACCAGTTTAGCATCATCAGTCCCCCGAACCTGCATGTCTTTGGACTGTGGGAGGAAAAATGGAGCAACCTGAGGAAATCCACAGGTAGAACATTCAAACTCCACAGTTGAAGTGTCCAAGACTTGATTCCTATTCTAATTTCAAGGCAAGATTTTTTCATTTTCTATATATTTCGTAATATGGAAAAAGTGTTTTCCACATGCTTTGGTCATTTTAAAAAAAAATGTGTTCTTCTGATAACATTTTTGTAGACATTGTAGCTGAAGAACAAATGGACTGATTCTTATGAAATTTCATGGACAACTTACACTCATTAGTTTTAATAGCTGATTAGTTTGGTTTTTTTTTTAAATTCCAGCTATTCAACTTTGAGCTTTTTAAAGTTCAAAGCCAATACCAACAAAAGCCAAACAACTGCTCAGAAATGCACATAATTTAGCATACACTTTTAGGACATAAAAGAGGACTTTTGTGAGTTTAGTTCAATCCAAAGCTCAAGCTTTGAGCTTTTAAATATTCAAATGCAGTACTGTAGTAGTATAACAACTTTCAACTATTTTGGTACATTCAAGCCATACATTGTACTCATGTTTTAAATATAGAGAAAGTAACATTTTTATTAGTCATTAAGGCATCCACCTCAATTACAAACCTTTGTGTGAAAATGTTAACTGAAAGAAACTCAAAGGATCAGACTTATCAACAGCTGTAGGAATTTCAAAGACTTGGATTAGACAGACAGACAGACAGATAGATAGAGAGATAGATACTTTATTAATCCCCAAGGGGAAATTCACATACTCTAGCAGCAGCATACTGACTCAAATGAATCTTCTCTGTTCAAGACAAAAGAAGTTCGATTCTGTTAGCCTGTTAGAATAGAGCACAGAGTGCCCTTTAGTCCAGGTATTGTATGGAAATGACTTATAATTTATGGATTATTTTTTTCTGTGGAATCAAAATTAATTAATCTATATAGAGCTTTTCTAACCTTCTCAAAGCACTAAACATAGACAATGGAGAACCATGGCAGCCACCAACAATGTGTAGAATCCAACCGGATGATGCAACAGCAGCCATTTTTGTACCAGTACACTCACAACACATCTGCTACTAAGTGGTAAAGGGGTGGCAAAGATACCTGGCCAATAGGGGAAAGGGGCTGGTTAGGATGGCAGAATGATCAGATTGTGTTGGGCAATTTAGCCAGGACATCAGGAACTACCCTACTCTTAATAAAAGATGCCCCGGGATCTTTTATGACCACAGAGAGTCAAGATCCTTTGTTGTATTTCTCATCTAAAGAACAGTGCCATTTTTTTGCAGCACAGAGTACCTGTCACTGCACTGGTGTATTGGAATCCACACACAGACTACAGGACAAGTCCCCCCTACTGGTCTCACCAACACCTCTTTCACCAGCAACCAAAGTTTTTTCCTAGATGGCCTCCCATCCAAGTACTGGCTGGGTGTGAAGTGCAGGTGGTATGACCATATTTAAACTAAACTATGTTATAAGCACTGATTTTTGTGTACTACTTCAGGTAATTGTAGTCTAACAAATATTCTGAAACATCCTTCTCAATCTAAATCCAAACGGGTTATTGCTGTAAGAAATGTTTTTCAACACGCAGTAGATGCACTGCAGTACAATATACAGAATTGCATGCTTTAGTGTTATTTTCCAAACTGTTCTATTTTCCTAACTGTTTAAGTTATATAACAACAAATGCTATTCTTGTAAAATATAGACAAAAATCTTATACTAATTACATTTGTTTAGAATTAATGTCAATAACATCAGATCAGTTTTCCCTTTGAGTTCTGAGTCTTTACTTTCAAAACATATTGGTATATTAAGTTGTACTTCATTATTAAACTGCAATACTGTATTCTCCCACATAGAACATTTTTATTTATTTATATCTATTGTATTTTGAATGCAGGACTATGCTTTACATAATTACATAATTACCCTCTGTCAGTTGGTAAAGCAAACCCACACTGTCAAGACTGCAATAAACAACTACTGTTAGCAGGAGAAGGGAGCTTGGTAATTGTCTTTCACTGGTCAGCTAACCATTTTAAACTTCATAGCTTCAGTGAAAATGAAGGAAAGGCAAGGGTGATTAGAGACTAAAGCCGATGTCTTATTTTATGACTTCTAGTTAGAGGGGATGTCAAACCTGACAACAACTACAGTTGATGATTGTATTGCCTGACAGAATTTGCAAGGTAGGTTAAATGAGATGATTGCGTAATGACTTTCCTGCACAGTTTCACATTTTCAAAGTATCACATGCTTGCCTCTTTTTCTGACAGCCAATAACATCCTGCTGGACAGAGCTGGGGCCTGTGTGAAGACTATAGAGGTATGTCACAATCTTGTCCCTTACTTTCCATTCTGTTATGGTATGTTAAACATTTGATATCAGACAGATGAGTCTCTCTTCTGTTTGTCATGTCCAAAACACATGTGTTCTTTATTCCTTGTAGCTGCATTATATGCATTGTACTTGTAGGTGAGAGCTCATTGGTTGTCAGCTCTCACATGCACACAAACTAATTTGCTGGGGTGAGTCATGGAGTCCAACTAATATTGTCACAGCAGCGCACCTACAGCATGCTATTAGTCCACACATGTATAAGAAACTTCTGTTTCTAAACTACTGATACTTTCTGAATCGGCATTTGTACTAAGGTAGTTTATAATTGCTGACTTCCCAATGTCTTTCAGTTGAACGGCTTAGAAATAAAAGTTACAGTTTAATGTGTGGTTTTACTTTAGAAAACCTGAGAACAGATAACTTACTAGCAAATATTTCAACTAATAATAATAATTGCTTAACACACAACAAAACACTTTTCATGTAACATTCTGCATGTAATAGTGTAGAATTATAGTTACATTACTTTTCAAATCTACTGTAAATACATTGTCTTATTAATGTTACCATTGTATTGGTTAAATACCATACAAGAAGAATTGCCAATGTTTTGTAATTATAGCAGCAGACTTATGTGTATGATTATGATGATTATTTTTTAAGTTCTCTTAAAACAGTAAACAATATAATTTTTGTTATTCACTTTCATCAGCCATTCATCAGTTACATATTATATTCTTAAATACGCTTAATCCAAATCAGGGATTCAGGGGTTGGTGTTTATCCAGGTAGCACAGGGCCCGAGGAAGGAACCAGGGCCTAGTCACACATACACAATCATGCTGACAACCTCACGAGGCCAATTTTGAAAGGCAAATTCACTTAACAACGAATGTGGGAGGAAAAATGAAGCACTTGGAAGAAAATGATGAGTATACAACCTTCAATAGACAACAGCAGGGTGCAAAATTAGAACTGAGAAATGTTAATCTATGAGGCAGCTATGCTAAACATTGCCCCACCATGCTACCTTATTAATCAGACTTCTGTAACTTACGCAAACTTCTGGTTGATGTACACTCAACTACTATTAAACTTACCACTGCAGCTGCATCTGGTGTTCCGGTAGAAGCGGGGTGACACAAAACTGATTCTGGCAGTGCTATAGGTCACCAGGGAGTGTGAATCCAAAGAGATGGTTTGCTCACAAAGTTGTTCTTGACATTCCAGTCCTGAACAGTTTTTATCCAAGATGGCAGAGATACGGAGCACATTGTCCAAATGTCTCCTGGAGGCACTGAGCTTCTGGGTGAGGTAGGCTGCTTTGTAGAACCCTCCACCTTGAGTTTGTATAGCAAATAACATGTCAAGCTGACTTGTCCCTGACACTGGTTGGATACTTAGGATGTGAAGGATGTCTTGCTTCTGTGAGGATACAATGTTTCGAAGAGTTCGTTTGACACCTCTGAGGTGAAGTCCAACAAAATCTTCTGGTGACACGCTCTCAAAGCGAATGGTGACTGAGTTTTGAAGCATGTCAGGTGTTACCTGCTCCACATGGATAATAACATCCACAGGCACAGTATAACGTCCATCACTCACTGTTACATTTAAGACATACTTTCCTGTATCCAATCCCCCCAGTGCAATTATCTTCCCATCTTTACCATTGATCTTAAATAGACTTTTCTGTTGGTATTTGTGGGAGAAAGTAAGAACATCATAGACATCCTGGTCTGTGGCATGGATTTTGCCAATGACTCCTCCTGGAAACTCATCTTCCATTGTCACAATATATATCTCCAGAGGAATGGCAACTGGCTTATGGATGCTCTCCTCAATAACACGAACAAAGATGTAGGCAGTTGAAGAAAGCTGAGGCTTCCCTGAATCTTTGGCCTGTCAAAAGAAATGTGGCACAGAAATGATCAATAGTATGATTGTTGATTAAAACTTTAAGTATTGATGAAAACAATTATATAACATAATAAAAAACAAAACTTATTTGGAAAGCCAAATACCTTTCCAACTTGAATTTGGCACCCCAGATAGCTGAAGCATTGCGCACAAATCTTCTGTTGGGGTTTTCGCAAGAAAACCAATAGAGAAATACTAATAATTAACTATACTAATAATTAACTATAAACAACGTTGCTAGATTTCGATCCAACTAGAGACTCTAGGGCAGAAATCAGGCGAGAGGCTTTAAAATTCCATTATGGCAGTTTTTATTATATCCCACCTATTAACAACTCATTTCGACAAAGTCCTTTCTATAACTTTTGTAAAGCCTAATCATAATTAGCTTGCAAGTATTTACTGACAACAAAATGCTTTTTAAGTTGTAACTGAAATAAGTATTACATATGGGAACTTAACATTTCTGTATACATTGTTTATAGTTTCTTTTTGTCCTTTTGTGCTAAGTGCTAATATTATTGGCAGGCAGTGTGTTGTAGTGGTTAAGCCTTTGGATTTTTGGAGGTTGTGGGTTCAAATCCTGAAACTGTGTAACCATGAACAAGTTACTTCACCTGCCTGTGCCTCAAATGGAAAAACAACAGAAATGTAACCAATTGTACCTCAAACGTTATAAGTTGCTTTGGACAAAGTTATCAGTTAAATAATATTTAATAATAATAATGTTATTAGGTCACTGAAACTGCTTACTTTTGAAGACGCTATATACAATTGTCCATAATGAAAACAGTTCTGCATTAGATCAATTTCCGCTTTTCCTACTGATCTGGCTTTTGTTGATGGTCATTGCAAATTACAATTTTATGTGAAAGTGTATTCTTTTGAATTCAAAAACAGGTAATTAGTAAGAATAATGTGAAATTTGAGTATATATTATTATTAATATATACTTAATATATGTATTAGATGTTACAATTTTTTGTTTATGCCATTCACAGAAGTACAGTATTCCTTTTCATGTTTTTCATAAGTTATATGTAGTCCTCTTTTAAATTTTACAGCTGTGACTGTATATGGTCTCCTTTGGACTTCTGAGTTGAACAAAAACTCAACCAGGAGAAAACTTGGCAAAAAGACTTTTATTCTTGCACATGAAGGAACAGTACTGAAGCTTTAATCAGACACACAGCAAACCTCATAACCTTTTAGCTGTTTTGCTCTTGTGGCAGTTCCTTCAGATTAAAAGAACTCAAAGGTGTCCTCCTTGGAAATGTTAAACAAATTAAAGTGAAAATTGTTTTATTTGTTGATATTTAACATACATGCTCTGTGTTGTGCTGACAGTGGGCATAATGCAAACCAGATGGAGCAAAAGTGACTGACGAGTTGAGAAGCAGCACTAACCAATAGGGTGGACAGATGACAGAAGAAGAGACACGGTCATGGACAGAAGAAAAAGAGACGTGACACTGTTTGGCATTTATGGTGTCAGGTGTGAAATGGAAGAGAAAGTACAGCGAAGCTCGAGCAAGATGTAAAGCTCAATAGTTAGCAAGAGCTATAAAGCTGCAGTGAGGTTGCCAGGCACATTGGCTGTTAGCATTGCCATTGCTTTGCTAGAAACAAAACAGGAGAGAGAGAGAGAGAGAGAGAAGTAGATGCAGAAGGGGTGTCCTCGGATCCAAGACAAGACATACACAGACACACACACTAGGGCCAATTTAGTATTGCCAATCCACCTAATCTGCGTGCCTTTGGACTGTGAGAGGAAACCCTTCTTACTGTGAGCCACCGTGCCACCATGCCACCCAATGATAATAGTATATACTCAAATTTCACATTATTCCTACTGATAAACCCTTTTCAATTCAAGATAATACACTTCTGTGAAATTTAGTGTTGCAATGACCATCAACAAAAGCCTAGTCACTAGGAAAAGCAGGAATTGATCTAATGCAAAAATGTCTTACTCATGGGCAATTGTGTATAGAATATTCAAGAGTAAGCAGCTCACGTCATTTAACAATATTATTATTACTTATTATTTGACTGACCCCTTTATCTAGGGTGACTTAAGACATTTGAAATACAGTGATCCCTCGCTATATCGCGCTTCGCCTTTCGCGGCTTCACTCCATCGCGGATTTTATATGTAAGCATATTTAAATATATATCGCGAATTTTTGCTGGTTCGCGGATTTCTGCGGACAATGGGTCTTTTAATTTCTGGTACATGCTTCCTCAGTTGGTTTGCCCAGTTGATTTCATACAAGGGACGCTATTGGCAGATGGCTGAGAAGCTAGATTGCTTACTATTCTCCCTCTCTTGCGCTGACTATCTGTGATCCTGACGTATGGGGATTGAGCAGGGGGGCTGTTCGCACACCTAGACGATACGGACGCTCGTCTAAAAATGCTGAAAGATTATCTTCACGTTGCTATCTTTTGTGCAGCTGCTTCCTGAAACAACATGCTGCACAGTGCTTCGCATACTTAAAAGCTCAAAGGGCACGTATTGATTTTTGACTGGAAAACAAACTCTGTCTCTCTCTCTCTCTCTGCTCCTGACGGAGGGGGTGTGAGCTGCCGCCTTCAACAGCTTTGTGCCGCGGTGCTTCGCATACTTAAAAGCCAAACAGCCCTATTGATTTGTTTGCTAGAGATTGTTTTCTCTATCTATGTGACATTCTGTGCTCCTGACACGCACTCCTTTGAAGAGGAAGATATGTTTGCATTCTTTTAATTGTGAGACAGAACTATCATCTCTGTCTTGTCATGGAGCACAGTTTAAACTTTTGAAAAAGAGACAAATGTTTGTTTGCAGTGTTTGAATAACGTTCCTGTCTCTCTACAACCTCCTGTGTTTCTGCGCAAATCTGTGACCCAAGCATGACAATATAAAAATAACCATATAAACATATGGTTTTTACTTCGCGGATTTTCTTATTTCGCGGGTGGCTCTGGAACGCAACCCCCGCGATGGAGGAGGGATTACTGTATAATTGGTTACTTTTTTTTTGTTTTTCAAGATGGTGTACAGGCAGGTGAAGTGACCTGCTCATGAACAACATTGAGATTTAAACCAACAGCCACAGGCTTTGAAGTCCTGTGTCCAAAAGCCTTAAGGAGAAAACCACACTGCCTGCCAGTAATGTTAGCACTACAATAATAATGTTAACACTACAAATATTTGTATACTAGAAAGTACTAGTACTTACTTCCGATACCTCTAATTAACTGACTGATGCATACAATTGATGCCCATTGTTTTATGAAATACCCAGGGTGAAGTCACACAACACAGCTAGTAATAGAATAAATAAGTAATGTTTTCTATGTGCTATAAGGAAATTCTCTCTCTCAACAGTACAATAGCTAGTAAACACCTTCACAAAGCAAAATCATCTTCTCTCACTCTGACTTTATTAGGTTCTGCAGATGTTTCCTACTGTGACTTTAGTGTTCGCTCAATTGGCAGTAATAATGAAAGTCAAGTGCAGTTCACATTCAGTGTACAAACTCAGGATAGACTGACTGTGGAATAATAATCTGAATAGAGAGCAATCAAGAAGTGTGCACAGATGACTCATATAATGTCAGTTGAATGTGTGTATTTACAATGCTGCTCCAGAAACGCATGTCAACATAGTACTAAAAGGTTGTCTTTAGATAAGGAATAATGTTTTACTGCCTTGTGTAAGTTTGTGGCTACTGAATGTGTGTATGTATGTGGATACTACACTTTCCTTGTGATTTGTCAAAATTTTAAACTTATTTAATCTTATACTGAATCCATTCCTGTTTGAATTTAGCCCCCTAACCCTTAAGCAAACAAATAAGTCTAGGAAATGGACAGAGAATTTTATATCCTTATGTCCTGGCATGAGCACAGTTTCATATAAAGGATCATGGTCTAGTGGTTTCTGCTTCAAGAATTCACATCTCTTGAGTCTTCATGATAATAAAGCTAACAATACAGTACAACTACCTGGTGAAAAGGAAACACCAAATTTTACAAAAATGTCATAAATGATAAACTTTTCTTCAACTATCAGATCTATGTAATAAGAACACTGTTAAATTATTATTTTCATGTTCCTCCCACAGTCCAAAGACATACAGGTTAGGTGGATTGGTGATTCTAAATTGGCCCTAGTGTGTGCTTGGTGTGTGGGTGTGTTTGTGTGTGTCCTGTGGTGGGTTGGCACCCTGCCCAGGATTGGTTCCTTGCCTTGTGCCCTGTGTTGGCTGGGATTGGCTCCAGCAGACCCCCGTGACCCTGTGTTTGGATTCAGCGGGTTGGAAAATGGATGGATGGATGTTTCTCTTTCCAGTCCTTCTGACTAAGAAAAAAGATGCATACTTCGATTTCTCCTCTGTTAAGCACATTTTGTACACAATCATGCCTACCGTAATTTAATTGTTAGGACATCAGCCATCCTTTATTTCATTAGTAGCAACTAAAAGAAATACATTTTAAGGTCATTAATGGGCCACCCAATTAAACAACTTAATTTAATTGAATACTGCCATGAAATTAAAGTAATACAGGGCCAAACTCCAAACTTCAGGGTTTTTGGTCCCAGTGAGGAATAGAAAAATCACACAGAGAATGACTTCAGACGAAAAGAAGCAGCCTTCAAAACTGTCCTTAGATGTTGCAGCAGGAGTTTCTTTTGCCTTTCACAGTAACACTAAAATATAAGGCTTGACGATGCTGACATGAGGACACAACTCTGTTCTTTATATCTAGGACCTGGAAAGAGAGTAAAAAGTGGTCCAATGACTTTGGACATATTAATTCAATATAATTCACTTATGATACAGTGAAATACACCCTTGTGTGTATATCGAAAGATAATGCAGGTTGCGGAAGAAAATCATTGCATTTTTAAGAGCTGACACTGTAATGAATCCAGTGTAAGCTTCAGCATTGAAGACCACTGGAGACATGTAGGTTAGCCATTAAGGTTAAGCCTACTGAAGAGCATTTATGTAGCCAAAAATGTGGTTGGAAGGCATAAATGGCCAACCAATTCCATGCTTACATAACTTGGACGGGAATGTAATTGGCAACTTATTTCCAGACAAAGATAGATTTAGATTTTGGTGAAAACAGTATGACAGGTCTCTAACATTGGGACAGGCTATCCAAGTGGGAGAAAAAAGAGAGAATGAGAATAGTTTGTGTGACTGATGAATAAAGTGACAAGTCATTTCTCACTTATCACTACTATACTGCATGGCTTTCTTAAGGCAGAGAAGCCTCTTTTTTGTACTGTAATTTTCCTTTTTTAAAGAACATGATGTTCTTTAAGAAAGGGAAGAAAATGATGTGTGAAAAAAATGATCATGTAAGAAAACTAATGAAGAATCTTGCTATACTAAAAACCAGTTCAGGCTTTCAACAGTTGCTCTTTGGTATGTATTTTTTGAGTCCATTATCACTATTTCCATCTATCCATTTCGACACATGCTTATTCCAGGACTGCAGGTGCAGGAATCTATCCCAGCTCTGAAAGAAGTATGAGCCCACTGCAATGCACTCTCATGCACACACCCATAGTCATTCATATGGAGCCAGGTTAGAACTGCTTATTAACCTAAAATGCAGATCTTTGAAGAAGTGGGAGGAAATCTAGAGCACCCTGGGAAAAACATACAAAATCTATACAGTGATCGGCTAGACTGGCACACCGATACATTAGTCTGACAATGAAATTATGATGTATTAGTGCTAACCAATGGGTCATCTTTATGTTCTTGGAAAATAACTATAAGCTAAAATTACCTTTTTCAGAAACCAACACTTAAAAATGACTTTAATAATAATAAAGGATTAATGTAAGGCAATCCTGATGCTTGTATATGAAAAGTAATTGCAAAAAAAACATTAGGAAACAGTTGAAGAAGAATGTTTCACACCTACCAACCTACCTGAACATGAAGAACATATTCGGTTGCATCTTCTTGCCTAAAGATCATGTTGGATTTCAAAACTCCATTTGGCTCCAGTGTAAATTCCTTTCCATCATTTCCAGACAGAATATCAAACTGAAAAGGAGGACCATTTTGGGAGGAGTCCCTGTCTGTCACAGAAAGCTGGACAATGCTGGTATCTCTAGGCTTATTTTCCTATAGTTCAGTGACACAAGAACACTCAAATTAATTATAGGACTTCTTTAAAATGGTTATGGAGACATTAACGTACAGTATAAACAGCATTTATATACAAGACCATAGAGATTTGGGAAAATTTGTTTTATCAGTGATGCTATTTTATTCTTAAAAATGCATTTTATGAATTCATAACAAGAACAGTCTGCTGATCCCAATCATTTGCCCAAAAAAAAGGGTTCAGAAAAGGAATACAGGTTTATAAGAATTACATTCGTAACAAATTAAAAGTATAAAATAATCATTAAGTAAACAAGCAGATAACAGTATGTACAGTCTAACCCGTCACGACCTGTTTAAGTGACATTAAGTTCAGAGACCTGATCAGAAGAAAATTTCACGGCAAGAGGAGGAAAAATGTAGTTTATCTACACAAATGTAGACCAATGTACAGATTGTGCTATCTGCAATACTACAAATTCACTAATCAGTCCACTCAATATGGAACCTGCTTAATTCAGTTCAGGATTAGGAGACAATTCTTTAAATTTTCTTGTCAATTAAAGATATACATAGACACTTAGAATACAAGCCACCTCAAGCTTTTAAAGATCTTCTAAAAAGTGAAAGAGCAGAATGACTACATTATATGTAAAACAGTAGCTCTAATTTCTATGTTGTCAAGAGTGAGTTATAAATGTCAAGTGTCACTAAAGCCAGCATGCTATCACCTCCAGTAATCACACCAATCAAAAAGAAGCAAACTCTACAGCCTGTTGAAGGTGCTTTAAAAACTGCTTTTCAACAAATGCACAAAGACTGCTTAGAGACAGTAAGCATTAAAAGAATTTTTAATTGTTTTGAATTAGTGCAGCTACGACAGTAAGAAATAGGGATGGGTATCAAAAAACTGGTATTAAATTGGTACTTGTTCCGGACTGGTCGGTACCAAAATATCAATTAGCTCCTGAAATAACAGCGCCACTATTGGTATTTCTGTAACGTTAATTCATTCTAACATTAACTGCGTTTTTAAATTCCTAACCATCCACTAATGATGATGACTCTGCAGGCACCAGGGACCTCATGCATAACGCCGTGCGTAGAATTCGCACTATAACATGGCGTAAGCACAAAAGCCGAAATGTGCTTACGCACATAAAAATCCAGATGCAGGAATATGTGCGTTTGCCAACTTCCGCGTTCTTCCGCTACACAAATCCCGCTCAGCGTGGAAATAAACGAACGTGCATGCGCCTGCTGTCCCGCCCCAACTCCTCCCAGAATTACGCCTCTTTGAATATGCAAATCAATATAAATAGCCCCTAAGCCCAGCGTTCTGTGAAAAGGCAATGGCAAAAGTACGAGGAAAAATAGAAGAATTTCAGCGAATACCAAATGGAGGCAAAGAAAAACATACTATTTGTTGGTTTAAAGAGTTATATAAACAACAAAAGGAAGTTGATCGAGTGACATAGCGTGTCGGAGAAACTCGAAAGCTCAAGTTCACAAAGTCGCACAGTGCCCGAAATAAAAAAGTTGTCACATATCAAAGTCGGCGTGAAAAGGCGACTCGTAGCCCAACGTCTGAGTGTCATATGAAAGCTTATTAGGGTACAGTGAAAAAAAAAGACACACAGTGGGAAAAAAGCACGAAATGTCAACTTTAATCTCGAAATTTCCACTTTAATCACGTAATTTATTTTGTCATTAAAGTAGAACATCATAAACTTCATCTTAAAATTGTTTAATTCACTAGTTTCTCAAATCCCATCGTAACTAAAGTAGCACATTAAATGCTTTGTTGTGTATTTGATCTTATATGTGCTCTATGTGCCTGAATCACTAGATAGATAGATAGATAGATAGATAGATAGATAGATAGATAGATAGATAGATAGATAGATAGATAGATAGATAGATAGATAGACTACGTGCTCTTCCTCCGATAGGACACAGAATCCATTACATTCGTAATATTACAGCTCTCTGAATAATTAAAATACTGAGAAGTTTATGTGATATCATTTTCATGATGATAGGAGTTAAAGTATGTTATTAAACATGGGAACACGGTGGCGCAGTGATTGTTCATGTCTTATAGCAAGATGCTTGCTGCGGCATGTGCGACCTTCAATGAAATGCTTTATTACAGAAGTACTGTCTTTTTCAAACGTACTAACCCCCAATTCCTGTCCTTACTTTTCTTTCTCCAAATACCCAATTGCCACACAATCAGCTCTGTAATAGACGTTAAGCCATCTGTAAGCTTAGAACGCCAGTTCTTCAAAACTTTTAAGGAACATCGAAATATCTTCGTAATGTTTAAGTATTCTATCCATCTATCCTTCCAGTGTCGCGCCAGCCACAGCATGAATACAGCGTGAGGCAGGAACAATCAGTGAACAGAGCTCAAGCTCGCTAGCGCTGCGGCACCGTGTAGTTAAAGTTAAAGTTTTATCTGTATAATATAATCAACATATTTTGCTGCATTTCATCTTAAAAATGATATTGTCATCATATGTAAATACGCGCTTTATAGAGTGGCTCAGGTTGTACAATATTATAACTGTATCATAAGTACAATTACCTCACGGTAACTTGCAAGTACAAGCAGTTCTACAAGGAGCACTTGGTGGACTGATTGAGTGCATTTAGAGTTCTTGGGATGCAACTGTTTGCGAACCGCGAGGTCCGAACAGGAAAGGCTCTGAAGCGTTGATCGGATGAGAGCAGTTCAAATAGCGAATGGCTGAGGCAGTGAGTGCTTGATTCTGTATACTGATAATTCTCTTTCCAATCGCTGTAGATCTGTGATTCACACTCACTACAGTGATATAAATACTCCGAGTGGTGCAGTGCGAGTAATATGGAAAAAGATGATCCGCTGTGGCAACCCTTAACGGGATCAGCTGACAGAAGAAGAAGACGGTGCAGTGAGAGTAACAACACTAAAGCAGTTATGGTATTTAGAATAGTTTGACCACTCTGTGGACCATTATATTGTTACAGGTTAATTACAATCAGATGCATTAAATTTATGAACAATATGCGGTTAATTTCAGTGTATTTGATAAAGCCGCCGTCGTGGATGTGGATCTAAGAAAGGGTAACCACACAGGAACAGTAGCACTGCTTTGATGCTGGGTGCCGCCAGTCTGCAAAACCGACCTGAGAACTTGCGTACGACAGGGTATGAGGTACCGTGGAAAAGTGCGTGGCTTTACGGCAAGTGTAGGTTTTATACATCGCGATTTGAACGTGGAAACGTTCTTACGCAACATTTCTGTGCGTACGCACCGTTTATACTTGAGGCCCCAGGTGATCACATTTTAGTTACATAGCTGTGTGTTTACATTCTGTGCTCTCTAGTCATCATGACAGTAGGGTAAAGCATTCAAATGCATGGGCTCACTTTAGTAAATGTAGTGATAATGCAGCTAAATGCAATATATGTAAAAAGGTAGCTGCATGTAAAGGGGTAACCCTCATGAAACACAAGCACATTATATAAATGTGAAGCAGTGCAGTGTGTTTGACTACTTCAAGAAAGTGGCTGCTGAAGTGTACTCAGTGAAAACTTTCCAGCTCCGATGCTGCTGGAATTAGCCAAACTGAAAATGTGAATCTCTGAACATTGTCAAGTCAAGTTGTCATTATCATTATAAAAGTAAGTCTGTAGTTATTCACACAGGACATACAAAGTGAGCATCAGATTTAATTTGTGTTCAGACAGTGACTGTCAAGCAGCAGCCGCACCTCTGTCAGTGGATACCAGAATTCAAACACCCAAGTCCACCCCGTTCTCCTTCGCTCAATGAGGAAAAATGATGAAGGAAAAAACAACAGAATGTCACAGTGCTGTTGCAAAGTTTATTGTGAAGGATTTACATCCCTTCACCCCAGTGGAGTTGAGTTGATTTAGGTATGCACAGCAACTAGGCAGTACCTTACGTTTGAACTGAGCTGTCCTGACAACCAGAGATAAGTTAATTTACAACCATAATAAGCAATGCAAAAAACAAACAAAACTAGTTATCTAAGTTGTCAAAAAACTGTAGGGAGATGATGACAGTCCTTAACTCCAATTGCCACCCACCTTCAAGAGACATTGAAATTTTGTTAAATTACTTCAATATGACAATGAAGCAGCATTGGTCAAGTGGTTAGTGTGTTGGATGTTCAATCTAATGGTCGAAGGTTCGAGACCAATGTACACAAACTATTTTTTTAAATTTATTTTTACCAATTTTTTATTATTTATATACACATTTTTCAAAATATTCTTTTTAGTGATTTGCCAATATTGATTCAGTGGATAAAGTGTTGGCCTTTCTAAGAAAGATCGATGGTTTGATTCTCCAATTGACAAACGGACATTTCAAGTATTTCACACATGTAAGGTTTCCCCATGGTTAGGATTTTCTGAAATGAGAAATGAACATGAATGAATGTTACGTTTCTCTTTAAGATCGTAGGTTTGATTCCACTCTGTCGCAAATGTCATTTCTGTCAAATCACCTTCCAAACCAAATCAAGGTTTTTAGAACGTGTGGCATTAGATTGGCTAAAAATATACATAAAAAAAGATTTTTATGTGACATGATTTTATTCAAAAGTGCACTAAAAAGTAAAAAGTACATTTTTTTCTTGTACTAAGATTTTGTTGGTTACATGTGACTAAAAATAAAATTGTCGGGCACTCATAAAATAATTCATTTAATTTAATTAAAATGTATAGATTTCTTAAATGATTGAAAAAATAACTCTTACAATTTGAAAATTTCTCGAATTATAACCATTATTCTACATACTTTAATCACCTTTTATACGATGTGTCATTTTGTTTCCATAGTTATGCTGGTAAGAAATTTCACTTTAACAAATCTGGATAGTCTTAAAAGACATCAACTCCAGACATAAGTTTTGTTGACCTTAATGGAAATGGACTATAATTTATGAGTGTGAACATGTGTGTTTATATGTGTGAGAGTATTCCATGAGAGACTGAAATCCACTCCAAATATCTAGCAAGTAGCTAAACAGAAAAAGGTTATTTCAGACATTGAATGGATGGGTGACTGCAGAATAAGTGGAATTTAACTTTTTTTGCTATCAATTGTAAGCAGTAACTCACTTCTTAAGCACCCTCATTGATGACTAAATGTAATGTTAAGTCATTTAGCTCCAAATAATCAATCAACCCAAAACTCCCTTATTCCTAAAACAGCATGTAGGAATAAGTTGATTTTAGCATCCACATTATTTCTTAATTTGATGAAGACAGGCATCTTTACTTTATTCAGAACTGTTTCTGGGGTGTACTTAAAACAATGCACACCCCCAAGGTCATCCTGTGTTTTAAATTTCCTGTATCTCTACATGGCATATTCATTAGTAACGCTACCTGAATTACGGCAGTGTAATTAGATGGCAAGAAGAGTGGAGGGTTGTCATTAACATCAGAGATATCAATGTTCACCACCACAGTGGATGACATAGCTGGTGAGCCACTGTCCAAAGCCCGCACAGTCAGTGAATATCCAGAGACCTGGTCAGAGGAAAAAAAAAAAAAAAAAAAAAGTCATCCATTAGGAATACAGAAATTCGTTAATATAGATTACAATGCAGCCTTTTCTTTGTTATTCTGCATGTGAAATCCCTTGTGAACCTGGCCGTTAAGTTGCTGATTATAAGCTTTTAAGAGAGAATTAAGACGCATCAATCACGGTAGAGTCATCCTATAAACTGATTGCTGAAATTACACTTTTTTTCATTTTTCTCTCTTTATCTTTAGTAAAAAAGTCACAAACTTTGTTTCTTTTAACCAATTATGGGAAAACGTGTAAAGATAAAAACATTTTTTAAGGTGTTAGAATTTTCATGTTGTGCAACACCCTAAAATACTATTTATACAATGTCTAGTAGCCTAGTGAAAGAGCTTTAGACATTTTTTATTTATTAAGTACAAATACACTATAATAAACAAAAAGATAGCTATGTATTTATTTACTGAGTATACTGTAACACTGATATTATGTCACAATTTATTTATTTTTCGACAAATGTCAACTCTGAATGTCACTAAGAGCCAAAGTTTATATGATAAAATAAGGATTGATTCAATGTCAGGTTTGACTATTTCAGTTAAAAAATGTGCTATTATGTAGGTAAACGAGAGACCCCCTTTTCGCTCAAGGCAGACTGAATGGACTGGGTTACTACTACAACAAGTAGTGGGGGCTTGAAAAATAATTGTATGCATATTTCTAAAGGGTGAATCTGAGAGAGTATATAGCCAACTGAAGCCACTGATCAGTTCAATGTGTACTTTTGGTGGGCCAAACCAGATTACAACTTTGTGAATCAGGAGCCTGGCAATGTAATGAGCACATACATTATTTGATATCGGGTAAACATACACTGTCTGGATTTTGCTTGTAAAGTATATCAAAGATACAAAATGCAGTCCATCAACACACCCTATATAATGTATACTGCATTTGTAGGCTTTTTGCATGCAGGTTTCTCAGGTATCTACTGTATGTGTGTTTGGTGAAAGTTTTGAGCCATTTAGGTCATAAATGTATTTATTTATCTGAAACACTGTAAAGTGCTCTGACAGGCTGTTACTGTGTTTGATGGTGTATCAAAAATAGCCAAAGGACAGGTAATTTATGAAAAAGCAGCAAATTTCAGCAGGACATGAGTGCCCAAAGTCCACATGAGTAAGCAAGAGAACTCCCTTACATTGAAAATGAAATGATTTCTTACTAATTACAAAATATTACCTTGAAAATGGTAGCTTCAACTTTTTTATATGAAAAAATGTTAGTGTTGTTTGCCAGATAAATGTCATGAAATCATGAGAATAGTACAAGGCAACGAAAGCTCAATGAGTTTTGACTACTGGGTAACAACTCTTACTCACTCTTGGACTCATTTAAGTAAAAGCAATAGTTTGTTAGAGGAAAATGTATTCATAGTAAAAAACAGAGCACTGAACATATTTTAAAAACTCCAACAAAACATGTGTGTATATATTTGACACCTGAGCTGCTTTGGTTTAAATAAACTGCAACCTAATGGAGAGACATTTTTCATATGGGAGTACCTTTGTTGAACAAACTCGCAAGAAAACTGTATCAGTGCAATGGAGAAAGACCTTCAAAAGAATTATATCAACCAGTGTTCTTTTTCTCTATCATTTCTCTTCTATTGCTCTATCATCTGTTACTCCTCTCTTATTAATGTCTACAGGCTTCAAGCTTCATGAATCAGAAGATTTTTAAATTTAATGGCTGTGATAGTCCCTCTGCTCTAAAGTACCTTAACTATAAAAAACAAAAGTAACTTTTTTCTTTTTGTTGTATTTTAGATTTGTCCTGTAGGTTTTTCTTTTATTTGCCTGATTTTATCTGACAGATCTGTGATCGCACTCTTATTATGACTTTAGAAACTTAATTTTATGGATACCAGTTTATTTGCTGCTTGTACACAGTTGTGGGTTAACCAGACAGCAGTTGTAGATACTCATTAGTAAATCTCAAGAAATATTGCTCTTTGCTAATGGATGTACCAATGAGAATTACTTTAATTATTTTTCTGAAGCAAATACTGCCTTGAATTGTAATGAGATCTAAATAAAAATTATTCTTACCATCTCTCTATCAAGGTGTTTATTGACCTTCATTAGACCGCTCATTGGATCAATGAAAAACTGATTTTCCCGATCTCCACTTACAATAGAAAAAAGAATCTGCCCATTTACAGGACTGTCTGCATCCTCAGCCGTTAACTGCAAAGACATAAGAAACAGACATCATAGATTAAGTATCGTGCCTTGTAGACAGCTACAGAAATGATAAAGTTTTAATATGCAGCTTGCTAACAAATGACTGCGTGCAGACAGTGGAACATAGTTTGACTTATAAGACACAAGTAAACACAGATACACTTTAACCTGGATGTATTAATCATGTAGTAGATAACTTTAAAAATTAATGTCCCTTCCGTAATGTAAATGTTAATTGCCATGCTTGCAGTCTGGACCTTTACTGAAAAAATAAACAGCTTAGTTGGAAAAGAATCTGGCACATCTGTGAAAACACATTTAAATAATGGAAAAAAGAATCTCACAAACCAGCCCTAAAATGAATTTAGACGTAATGACAGAAAAGAAATGGACCCAGACATTTTGAATAAGAAAACAAAAATCAAAGTAGCTGAAAATCAAAGTAGCAAGACTTAATCCTACACCTACCTGCCTCCAGCTTGTTAATAGTCTATGCAAAAAAGAACTGAAATGTGAAAATTAAAACAGAATGTTCAACACGCAGATCACTCTTAATTGGCAATGTGTAAATTAACAGATGTGGATCAAAATAAACAGGCGGCTCCGTTCTTCACATTGGCTCTTATTTATTAAATAGACTGTAAATTCAACATTTGATTTCAGAAATGAAAGAAGATTATCAAATTTAAAATGACTACTCAGTTTTATCCCAAATTTTTAAAAATGTGCACCTTAAGTAGGGTATGCTATTGAAGTTATGTTTCATTTTAAGTCCAATGCATCACCATTTCTTTTTCAGCAATGAAAATTCACAAAAACTCTTGGTTTACCAGCTTTACAGTTAGACAAGCTCTTTTGGTGATTAATTTCTCAATTTAGAGAAAATTATAACATCCATCCACAGACTAGGGTTGATTTAGTGTCACCAGTCTAACAAAACCTCATGTCTTTTGAGTGAGGGAGGCAACCCACACAGACATGGGGAGAACATGAAAATTCCATGCAGAGAGCCACACCCTGGTCACCTTATTGCAATATACTCAACTCTGCTTGATTTAAGATCATGGGGGAGTCTACATATAAATATAACCACACTCACAAAGGGTGAAGTGGAATACCCAGAGAAAATGCCTGCAGACATGGGGAGAAGGTGCAACACAGACACCACACTGACAATGAAAGAGCAGGTATTTGATTATAAGCCAGGAAGGTTAGACCCAGGAGGCCTAACATTAGAACATGAACATAAAATAACCACCTGCTTGTTCTACAGTAACAATGTACCTATTTGAAGGCATTAATCCATCAGTCAAAGGAACACCAGAATGGTTGGATTTCTTTCTCACTGTTAACTGACCATTACCTGGAAAAGTAACCAAGCCAGCGATTAAAAGCTTCCACTTCCTAAATAGACTAATAACAGCAAAATGCAATTCTGGGAAAAACAGAAAATACCTTGATAGTCCTTACCCAAATGTCAACACATACCCTACAGATTTTGAAATTAAGCTAAACACTTTAAGTGTTCTGAACTGAGACAGTCTGAAATTGTGACAAAGATTTTCAAATATTACAGTAAAATGAACAGAGGTGAATAAGGCTTCAAAATACACAAAAAAACAGCACTAAGATGCAACAAAGTAGGGATTGATTATCCATTCCACTTGAGGCGCTCATTCTTTAGATCTTTGGGCTGATATTAACTGAAGTGTTCCTATAACAGTATCCCCAGCCTATAGATCAAAATCACATTGTTCCTTACGTAACCTGCTTGTGAACAACTTTGCCCAGCTAAATAAAATCATGGCTATCTTTTACAAAGAAATTCCAATAAACTGATCTAGTCAGTGCAAATAAATGCGCATGATAATTGATGGAGGGAAATGAAAAAGAGCTAACACTCTAATGGATTGAAAATTAAATCCACATCATGGCAGTGTAGATACGGACACCTTTTTAACTTGGTAATGTTAACCGTTTGGTCTCCAGGAATTGGTTAATGTATATACTCGAATCCAAAGCAGTGTTGTTCTTTGCACTTCATTCTAGGATGTTCTTAGTCAAGTTGCACTTAAATAACCTTCATTTTGATTTAAATAATCTAATTCTAGAGTTGTAGAAAGTCAGAGTCTATTCTGGTAGTATTTAGCACAAGGCAGAGTCAGCCCAGCATGGGGTACAATGATTCATACACCCACACTAACATATATACCAGAAAAACGTAAGAATTATGATTCATCCTAATAAGTGCAAGATGTGCCAACTCCACATTTATAGCTACTGGGTCGAGATTTGAGCAGTCTCCTGGTACATTAATGCACCAGTGCTACTCATTCTGGCACCCCATCGTACATTTAGTGGAGAAAATTATTTTTACAGGCAATAAAAAGGTGCAAAAAATTAACTGAATGGTATCACTCAAACAATCTTCATATAGAAAACCTTCAGAGCAACTATATTATTTCATTTATCTTTTATAAAATGAACATTGTGTCGACTGTACACGGTAATGCTTTATGCTATCTGAAAGCCGCATAACATCCCATCAATCTTTTGTGCAAATTTCCAGTGAATTTTTTGCATGTTGCTTATGCTCAGTTGAAACATGGCATTCATAAAACCATTTGGGTATCTGCACGACAGGTGCTTCTCACAGATGTTTACCTCTCAAGGTTATGAATTTAGCCTAAATTGAAGGCTGTACAAAAAATAATAAAAAAACGTCTTTATCTATGCTAAGTAGGCCAGAATAATGTACAAACAAAGGATCTTTTGTCATCTGGAAAGGCCAAAGATACACAGCAGGCTAGAACATTATGTCTGAATTATCTGAATGTTTTCTAGCAATAATATCATACCCTGACAACTGAATCCCCAATGGATGAGTCTTCGCTGATCACAGCACTGTAGATATCTTGGCTGAACATTGGTGCATTGTCGTTTATATCCGTCAGGTTGATGTTCACTGTAGTAACAGCACTTAGAGGTGGGGTACCTCCGTCTTTGGCTTCCACTGTCAGGAAGTAATCTTTACATGTTTCAAAGTCCAGCTCTTTATAAACTGAAATTACTCCTGTATAAAAATAAAATCACAAAGCCATTCTTAATCATTTTGTGTGAAAATACAGAAAAACCACAAATATCTATTCAAATAAAAAAAATTACTAAATCTTGAGAGTATAAATTAAACACAGCAAGGTGTTATGTTTTATATATATATTCATTAATAGAAAAACTAAAACATTAAGAAAAATGACCTGAAACAGGGTTGTTTTCAATTCAACAAATCCTATTCTGGCTATTGACCAAACCAAGTTATATTTTCTATACATCCTTGTGAAACAGTGCTTGGTGTCATGTGGATGGCACATCAGTAAAAGCTTTTAAAAGTGCCTCTGCAATGAGGAAAGCAAATGCTATACTTAGCTTCCCTCGCCTTTGAATGGTAATTTAACAAAAAGCTAAGGCACTGGTAAATTTGAATATTTTGGGTATGTCAAAGTCTACTATTTTCTGAAAGCTTCATCAGTGGAGGGCCTTCTGAACTGAACCTTCAGCTTACCTGACTTGGAATCAATAAGGAATTTTCCATGCTCATTTCCAGAGCGGATGCTGTAGAAAATTTCTGCGTTGGTGCCAATATCCTGGCTTGTTGCAAAAACAGTCAAAACTTTCATGCCTGGAGCAATGTCCTCAGGAACTGTTGCTAAATAGTCCCTCCTTTCAAATACTGGTGGATTATCATTGATGTCCAGCACAGTGATTGTGACTGTGACCAGAGATGACAGTTTGATAGGGGCACCCTCATCAGAAGCCTTAACTGTTATGTTATATGAGCTCTGCAGCTCCCGGTCCAGTGACTTCTCCAGAGCGATGATTCCAGATGACTTATCAATGGAGAAGTGTCCATTGGCCGAATCCTCTAACGAATACATCACCTTCCTGTTCATGCCTGTAAATAAAAAGAGAAAAGCTGAAAATATAATATTTGCTTAAACATGCTAATGCTTGACTGTTGATGGGGTACATTTCATTCTACCACCTTCAGTGCTAACAGTGAAAGCTCAAAGAACACTAAAGGTTCCAAGCATGTTTCAACTTTCAAGCCTCATGATCAAGTTCAATTTCTAAAAGAATGCTGCAGGGATTTATGAACATTCTTTCTCAGACTCATTAAATTGCAATTTAAATCATAAAAAATTAAGTTTTGGGACATTAAAGTTCAGCCTGTCTTTTTATATACAAAAATATACCTATCTAAAGTTTATGGGTTAGCAAGTGAATGCTATTGCCTGAAGATCTGAAGATTTATGATTCACAGATGGTGTGAATAATAATAAAAACATTATTAGGTTACTTAATAATCCATAAATTAATTTTTAATAGGTAATTATACACAGTCATATTCTAAAGACTCAAGAGTAAATTTTTACTATAAATTTTAGCTTTTATTACATAAATGATAGTTATCTATTGTCACGCAAGCGCGATTAGGGAGCCGCGTAACGACCTAAACTGTTGCGCAAAAGCATATACCAGACGGGAATGGCGGAGTACTAACCTTTCTCTCTTTATCTCCAACAGAAAGAAAGACACAACACCGCCATGAACCTGCTGAACATGGATTCCCAACACGCCACTTCCGCATTCCCTCTGTCGCACCCCAATGTCGTCTGCAGTCCCATCATCCATCTCGGTTCCTTCCCAGCAGCGCTTCATCCATTTCCAGTCCCTCCCTCATAAATGTTCCCCCCGTCCGCCATGATGGCGAACGGTGTTATGACAGTTGTATTGTATATTCGACTGATTGCACTTTTCCCACAGTATATGGGGCCGGAAAACCCCAAACCTTTTTCTGATTTCTTGTGTCTTTTTTACAGTGGCGTAGTCGGCAGGATAGAAATATTGTCCGAACATGTCAGAAGGACAAGAACTAAACGAAGTGCTGTCCGGGATGGCTGCCCAAATCCAGAATCTCCGGATCGCACATGCAGAAACAACGCGTGAGTTTGAAGCAACCAAGGCAAGGCTGACAACGGCGGAAGCGGTAAGACTGGAGCCCTCCCGACCTCCGCCTCCTCCGATGGTACCGTTGTCCGAAGCAGATGATATAGAATCATACCTCGGCATATTTGAGAGGACCGCCTCTCGCAACAAGTGGCCGCGGGCGGAGTGGGCGTCCATTTTGGCTCCGTACCTGAAGGGTGCTGCGTAGCGGGCCTATTACGATCTCCCCGAGGAGGAGGCCGCAGATTACGACCTCCTAAAGCCAGAGATCCTGAGTCGCTACAGCATCACTACGGACCAGCAGGCGAGTGAATGGCGAACCTGGCAGTCCAACCCCGACCACCCTGCCCGAGCCCAGGCTTTCGAGTTCTGGAGCAAGATGGGGCGTTGGTTAAGACCGGAGGGTCCCCAGGCACGTAAAGTAGTAGAGCAGGTGGCGTGTGAGGGCTTAGTGAACGCTATGCCGGGATATCTCGCCCAGCAGGTCCGTAGACACCCCTACAAGGACATGAAAGGACTCTTGGAGGTCCTGGAGCGTCAACTCGCGGTGCACCGAACCGGGGGATCGGAAAAGTCGGCTCGTGGAGCCACAGAAAGGTACTGTGCTCTGTCAAACCCTCTGGCTATTCCAAATACGGGAGTGGTTTTAGTTAATGGTCATTCTGTGCTTGCGTTGTTTGATTCCGGCAGCAACATTACCATTGTTGCTCGCTGTTATGTTTTACCGCGACAATGGCGATACCAGTATGTCAGTGTAACTTGTGTACATGGGGAGACCAAGTCTTATAAGTCCGCGAAGTGTTTTTTATCATGGAATGGTGGCTTGTCTCAGTTAACGGTTGCGGTTTTACCCGAGCCACCTTTTCCTGTCATTCTGGGACATGACTGGTCAGATAGCAACAGCGGGAAACAAATAACCACTCCTAGAGCTAAGTTGGGTCTTGTTATGGGTACGCGAAGCACCACCCCCGCGGCTCCCAGGCCGTGCACACGGGCGAATGCCTTAGATAACAGTGACCGGGGGGAAGAGTCTCTGGCGTCGGACCCCGACCTGGAAGAAGATCCGGGCGAGGGCACGAGCCAAGGAGTCTGCAGAGCTCCCGTACATGCGGACCCGATAGACTCTATGGTTAATCAGTTCCGGTCTACCCCCGCGTCATTTAAAAGGGAACAGTGGAATGATGATTCCCTAAAAAACGCCCGGAATGCAATTGTTTCAGTAAATGACCATTTGTCAGAAAGTTCCTTGCCACCGGAGCCCTACTTTGTATTAGAACATGATCTGTTGTATCGGGTCGCGAGTCACGAAGGTGGAGCGCGGAAGTTATTGTTAGTGCCGCGAACCTTCCGGCGGGAGGTTTGCGAACTGGCGCACTCCCACCTCCTAGGTGCCCATCTGGGAACCGCAAAAACGCTGGAGAGAATTAAACAGCGGTTTTATTGGCCAGGAATTAATGAGGAGGTTTGACGTTTCTGTCAGTCCTGCCCGGAGTGTCAGATCCGTCAGATTCCTAGGAGGGACCGCGCTCCTCTAGTTCCTATTCCCCTTATTGATGTTCCCTTTGAGAGGATCGGTATTGATCTGGTAGGTCCCCTAGAACCTTCGACCCGTGGCCAAAAGTATATATTGGTCATGGTAGATTATGCAACTCGATACCCAGAGGCGGTGCCCTTACGTTCCGCTACTTCTAAGAATATCGCACGGGAATTAGTCAGGCTCTTTGCCCGAGTGGGAATACCTAAAGAAGTCCTCACGGAGCAAGGTACTCCCTTTACTTCGGATACGTTCAGGGAGGTTGCTAAGTTACTTAAAATTAAACATCTGAGGACGTCTGTTTATCACCCGCAAACCGATGGTTTAGTGGAGCGCTTCAATCAGACGCTTAAACAGATGTTACGTAAGGTAGTCAGCGCGGACGGTAGGAACTGGGATGAGCTTTTGCCCTTCGTGCTCTTTGCTTACCGGGAAGTCCCACAGGCCTCCACGGGTTTTTCCCCCTTTGAACTCTTATATGGACTCCAGCCCCGGGGGCTTTTAGATATATTAAAAGAAGGCTGGGAAGAGGAGGCTCTACCTGGCAGTAATGTTTTGGAGTACATCGCGCAAATGAGCGATAGAATGAACAAAATCCGACCCATCCTAAAAGATCACATGACCCGTGCTCAAGCAACGCAAGCCCGGTGCTATAATAGAAATGCTGTCCTCAGGGAATTTCACCGCGGAGACCGCGTGATGGTACTTGTACCCACATCCCACTCTAAATTACTGGCCCATTGGCAGGGTCCTTATGAGGTTAAGGCGCGGAAAGGGCTGGTGGATTATTTGGTGAAACAACCAAATCGTAGACCTGCCGAGAGAGTGTACCACGTGAACTTGTTAAAGCCTTGGAGAGACAGGGACGAGGCTCCACCCTCCGGTACCGCCCTCTCCCTTTGCGCAAGTAAACTCACACTTAACCTCGGACCGGACTTAACCCCATCACAACGGCTGGAGCTGGAACATGCTATCCATGCCGTCCCTGAAGTGGTTAGCGAGTTACCTGACCGTACTTCGTTGATTGAGCACGATATTGTTACTGACCCGGGGGTGGTAGTCAGGGAGAGACCCTATCGCCTCCCGGAAGCAAAGAGGACGGAAGTGGAATTAGAGATCCAGAGGATGTTGGACATGAATATTATTGAGTAAAGCTATAGTCCCTGGTCCAGTCCTATCGTCCTTGTCTCTAAGCCAGATGGGTCCTGGAGGTTTTGCAATGACTTCAGGCGTCTGAACCAAGTCTCTAAGTTCGATGCATACCCTATGCCCCGAGTGGACGACCTGTTGGAGCGCCTAGGGAGGGCACAATACTTGACTACCTTGGACATGACAAAAGGGTACTGGCAAATTCCCTTAACGGCATCCGCCAGAGAGAAAACAGCATTCAGTACCCCTAGTGGACATTGGCAGTATAAGGTCCTCCCATTCGGGTTGCACAGGGCACCTGCAACGTTCCAGCGTCTGGTGGACAGAGTGCTACGGCCCCATCAATCCTATTGTGCCGCCTACTTGGATGACGTAGTCATCTATTCCGGCACCTGGGAGGAACAGATACTGCAGGTGTATGCTGTTCTTGCCACACTAGCGAAGGCCGGCCTCCGCATAAATCCACGTAAGTGTTACTTTGGCTTAAGGGAGGCCAAATATTTAGGCTACCTAGTGGGGCGGGGACAGGTGAAACCCCAATGCTCCAAAATAAAGGACATCTTGGAATGGCCCCGTCCGATAACCAAGAAACAGGTGCAGGCTTTCTTAGGGTTAGCGGGGTATTACCACCGGTTTGTTCCCCGTTTCTCTGAAAAAGCAGCACCCTTGACTGATCTCACAAAGAAAGGGTCTCCTGTCTATGTGGTATGGAACCAGAAAGCGGAACAAGCATTCAGTGACTTAAAGAAGGCCCTGACGTTGGCACCTATATTACACACCCCTAACTTCTCTTTACCTTTTCTTCTCCAGACCGACGCTTCGGACACAGGCCTGGGTGCAGTGTTGAGCCAAAGCGTCGACGGTGCCGAACATCCCGTGTTTTACCTGAGCCGGAAATTGTTGGACCGAGAGACCAGGTACGCGGCGGTTGAGAGGGAGGCCTTGGCCATTAAGTGGGCGGTGACTCATCTGCGGTACTACCTGCTGGGTCGTGAGTTCACTCTGGTAACGGACCGTGCCGCCCTACAGTGGATGGCCCTGCACAAGGAATCGAACCCTCGTGTCACCAGGTGGTTTTTGGACCTGCAGCCTTACAAGTTTACCGTTACTTATCGCCGGGGTCCCCTTCAGGCCAATGCGGATGCCCTCTCCCGGGTTCACGACCTCTCGGTTCGGTCCGCCCGACCCGATGGGTCTGGGCTGAGGGGGGGTCATGTCACACACGCACGATTAGGGAGCCGCGGAACGACCTAAACTGTTGCGCAAAAGCATATACCAGACGGGAATGGCGGAGTACTAACCTTTCTCTCTTTATCTCCAACAGAAAGAATGACACAACACCGCCATGAACCTGCTGAACATGGATTCCCAACACACCACTTCCGCATTCCCTCTGTCGCACCCCAATGACGTCAGCAGTCCCATGATCCATCTCGGTTCCTTCCCAGCAGCGCTTCATTCATTTCCGGTCCCTCCCTCATAAATTTTCCCCCGTCCGCCATGATGGCGAACGGTGTTATGACAGTTGTATTGTATATTCGACTGATTGCACTTTTCCCACAGTATATGGGGCTGGAAAACCCCAAACCTTTTTCTGATTTTTTGTGTCTTTTTTACACTATCTATCTATCTATCTATCTATCTATCTATCTATCTATCTATCTATCTATCTATCTATCTATCTATCTATCTATCTATCTATCTATCTATCTATCTATCTATCTATCTATCTATCTATCTTCAACAGATCTTAGTTTAAGTTTAATATTCAATGTCTAAAAGATTTATTCAAAAACTTGGGATGTGGTAGTCTACAATAAAGCATAATTATTCTTCTTTAGTGGTGTTGACATTCACTTGGGTATTTTTTATTTATGCATAAATATTGAACTTTTCCATTAAATTCCCTCTTGCAAAGTTTTAAAAACAGAAAATATGTCTGTTGTGCTCCTAATTCATGACACAGTGTCATGTACATACTGTTCTTTGCTTTTGATACTCAGAATTTTTTACTCTAATTCTCATTTAAAAAATTTGTGACAACAAATAAACTGTAAAAAATATTTCTTATCAAAATGTATTTAAACTGTAATTAATTGCCTGCCTTACTACAGTGTAATTTTGAATGATTATGTTATCATTTTAGTTGCTGAGAAAAATGGAAATAGTTAAGATCTTAAAAATAAACTTGATCCCTTAGCAATTAAACTCAAAGTGTAGGTAAAGAATTTGGGTGAAGTCATAGACTCTGGCCTAAACTTTAAACTGCACATTAATCAGATTGCTAAAACTGCATTTTTCTATTTAAAGAATATTGCAATAGGTAGACCTCTTATAACATTGCAAGATACTGAGAAATGAATTCACTGTTTTGTTTTTAGTCAACTAGATTACTGTAATGCACTTCTAACCAGAATGTCTAAGAAACAAATCAATCTGTTGCAGTAAGACCAGAATGCAACAGCAAGAATTGTAGCTAGAACAAAAAATCTGACCAAATCTCACTAGTTTTATTGTTAGAATTCTCTTTAAAATACTACTGTTGGCATATACAGCTTTAAATAATCTTGCTCCTTCCTATATTTTGGAATGCCTGCCCCCCTACATTCCAAGTTGTGACCTTAGATATCCTAATACTTTCCTGATTATTATTCCAAGAGCTAAGCAAAAAAGAAATGGTGAGGCAGCCTTGTGCTGTTATGTACCAAAAATAGAGATATGCCAGGCAAAAACCATGGATTATTAAAAAATTGTCTTGATTGTAGCTACATTTTAGTTCTACTTCTAATAAAGGATACTTGCATGGATTTAATATATTCTTCATGGAATTGTGATCATTACTAATCTCTACATTTTTCTACTTTTTACCATGGTGTTGTTTTGAGCCACCACCTCCTGATCCACTGTGCAGGTGTCCTTTAATACTTGAACAAAAGAGGAAAAAACAACTATCTACAAGACCCAGTACATCGAATCCTATGGGGCGAATAAAAAAAACCTAATAAGAAACAGCTTAAATATATTTATGTTAGGCAGAATGCTCTTTTGAGTTCTAGGTGTACTTTTAGTCTTGGAACCCCTGCAGATCTTGTTTTTTTTACTGTCCTTTTTTTCTGCTGTCTCCTGCCGTATGACCCTATCACCAGACTTATCGATGAAGACAAAAAAACAATAGTATATACAAGGACTCTACTTTTATACTAATTGTATATTTATTTTATGTAAGTATGAATTGATTTATTTTTGTATTTTACTTTTTCATAATTATTCCCATTCAATGTTAATTAGCTTTTCTTTATTTGTAACAATTTCTTTGATATATTGTAAAGCACTTGAGCTACATCCTATGTTTGAAAATGTTCTATAGCAATAAATGGTGTGGTGTCTCACAGGGGTCAGTGGTAGGGCAGCTGCTATTTTTACTATATAAATGATTTGGATAGGAATATAAATAACAAGCTGGTTAAATTTGCATATGATACCACGCTAGGTGGATTGGCAGATTATCTGGAATCTGCTGAATCATTATAGACTGACTTGGACAGCATACAGGCTTGGGAAGATTTGTGGCAGATGAAATTTAATGTAAGTAAATCTAAAGTATTACGTGTAGAAAGTAAAAATGTTATGTTAGAATACACAATGGAAGGCCTGAAAATCAAAAGTACACCTTATGAGAAGGACTTAGGAATCGTAGTGGACTCTACACTATCAACTTCCCAACAGTGTTCAGAAGTTATTAAGAAGACTAACAGAATGTTAGGTTATACAGCACGATGTGTAGAGTACAAGTCCAAGGAGGTTCTGCTCAACCTTTATAATGCACTGGTGAGGCCTCATCTGGAGTACTGTGTGCAGTTTTGGTCTCCAGGCTACAAAAAGGACATAGCAGCACTAGAAAGAGTAGAAGAGCTACTAATCTGGTTCCAGGGCTAAAGGGGATGAATTATGAGGAAAGATTAAAAGAGCTGAGCCTTTTCAGTTTAGGCAAAAGAAGACTAAAACGAGACATTTTTGAAGTGTTTAAAAATATGAAGGGAATTAGTACAGTGGACCGAGACTGTTACTAGGTTCATCAAGAACATGAAGACACAGTTGGAAACTTGTTAGGGGGAAACTCTGCACAAACATTAGGAAGTTTTTGTTTTACACTGAGAACCGTAGACACTTAGAATCAGCTACCAAGGAATATGGTAGACAGGACTTTAGAGTCTTTCAGAACTAGGTTTGTTGTTGTCCAAATTGTTCTTATGTTACTGTTGTTGTTGTTATAGGGTTTATATTGTCATGTGTATAGAGTACAGTGAAATTCTTACCTACACGTGCTAATCAACATGCACTTTCTGACAGCATATACTTACTCTATGATTATAGTTCCCTTTTAAGTAACAATGCATTTGTTATTCCTTACATGATCAGGCACTTACCTATACTGTGACTTGAGTTGGACTGCTCTTAGGCAGATAATTACATTGTAAGTATATTATAATAAAAAAAGTGCAACCAAAAACTTCTCAATATCATGCACCACATTTAAAATGATGTTGTTTATTTAAGTACAAAATACAAGCAATCAAAAAATAATTTAATTGTATATAGTCTGGATAATTAATTTACAACAGAGTGTTAAACTATGAAAAACACACTTTTAAATACTATAGCCAAGAGGGCAATTAAATAAATTATTACTATTATTGCTATTATTTTTAATAAGGTTAGGGATCTGCACTGGCAATCGGAAGGTTGCCAGTTCGAATCCCATAAATGCCAATAGGAATTCTGCTCTGCTGGGCCCTTGAGCAAGGCCCTTAACTTGCAATTGATGAGCGCTTTGAGTAGTGAGAAAAGTGCTATATAAATGCAAAGAATTATTATTTATTATTATAATTGCATGGAACGATAATATTTATTGTAATAGATTTTCATAGATTTATACACTTTAATCAATATTCTGCTTTCTTAACCTAAACCATACTATTGCTTAATGATATCACCTACTTTTCACTTTATTGAAGAAAAACAAATTGTGCAAGATCAGCATGATATTTATCAATTCTAGCAAAAAAGAAGTGCTAACAATACTGACCTTCATCTGAATCAGTTGCCTGCAGTCTGGTTAGTAAGGCTTTTGTGGCAGTGTTCTCATATATGCATGCTGTGTAATGATCACTGGAGAACACAGGAGGATTGTCATTTACATCCCCCACAGAAAGGACTATCTCTGACTGGCAGTAACGGCCTCCTCCGTCTTCAGCTTTGGCGATCAAGTTATACACAGGGGTGTCCTCCCGATCCAAAGGTGACAAGGTTTTTAGTTCGCCTGCAAAGCAATTACAATCATCAGAGCTGAATGATATTCTAATTTTACACTCATCAGGGGGTTGCAGCAGTAAATACTGCCTGCTTGAAGCATGCTTAAATAGGGAATAGCTGCAGAAACCTCAGCAGAAGACATATAATAAGACCATATACAGGCAAGAAAAATAGAAAAGAAAATTGGTCTGTGTTACATGGGGTGTATTTTTACTATAACTGAATCTTCAGTGCAAAATGTACTGGTGATCTCATTTAATGACAGTTTTATATAATTTGAAAATATATTATTTAATATTAAAAAAGCTTAGGTTACATAAAGAATAAAAATACCTATGTTTAAGCAGGTTTTACAACATTAAGATTTTTACATAGTGGGAGATGACATGAAAATGATCCCACTCAGTGATTTCTAACCAGTCACACTTTTAACCTGTACTTACCTCTCACAATACCGTCATATCAGAAAATGAAGCAAAAAGGACATTGTGGTTAAAAGAAACATGTAGGTGTTTCATTTTAAGACCTCTTTAGCCTGAATAATATGAAAAATGAATTAAATGATTTTAGTCATTCTACCTGAAAAATTTTCCATCCATATAAAAGCAATTTGCAAACAGGTTAGCTCATTTTTAGGTACCTTCAGAGAGTAGGATAACTTGCAATTAAGTAAGCCTTCAGAATTTAATTCAAACAAACCCTGTCCACACACTGCTCCAATTTTTTGTGTGCTTTTATCCAGTTCACTTAACACCTATATACAGTACAAGGGAATTACGTAGGCTTTGGTTCCACTTCCTTTCCAGGGGAATAATTAAGCAAGTAATGGGAGCATCTCCAGGTATCAGGTACTATGTCCAGCTCTGTGACTTCCCATGTGGCTTTTGCATATTCATATTGTATCAGAATGTGACTTCTGCATGTATCCTGTATGTACATGTGCTTCTTAAGTAATTTAAATGATCCCATTGTACGGGTACCCTGCAGATTACTGGAATTCTGTCTAGTGTAGATTCCTGCCTCATGTCAAATGATGCTCTGATAAGATTTTGCCCCCTATGACAATACAATTGAAATAGAGAGCTTGGAAAATGATTGAATGAATGAACGAGCATTCACAATAATTTTAAAATATAGAATTAAACAATCTAGATTATAATTAAAGAATATTTTTCAATTTACTTATCAAATTTGGTAATTCTTACCATTTTCAGGATCCAAAAAGAAATCATCTGCTCCATGTCCATGTAATGAGTACTGGATTTCTGCATTGGAACCAATGTCAGCATCTTCAGCTCGTACCCTCAGAATAATTTCATTGGGGAGTATATTTTCCAAGAATGAAGCACTGTACAATGCCTATTGACATTCAATAACAAAAAAAATATATATTTTTTTTAATTACCCTGTCTGCAAGGAGAAAATGAAATAGATGAAACAGATTCAAAATAAAGAAGTTTGAAAAAAATTAAGAAAAAAAAACATGGAATCACTCAGTTTATAGTAAGGAATCAAGACGGATCAAACACATTCAAAATCAAAAAAATTAAAAGATGATGCCATGTTACAGATGGTAACTGTTACTGTACATTATGTCACATTATGAATTCCACATCCTTCCAGGAGGAGTGCGATTTAATGTTAGAGCAAACTCTTGACTGTAGATGTCAGCTACAGTATAGAAGCTGACAGAAAATATCCATGAAATATGCTGTGCTGTTTTATATTTTTTTGGAACTAAATATGTTTTGAACGTTTGCTGTTGAAAACAAGACTGAATGATTGATCACAATAAAGAAACGATAAGACAGATGGTGAAAGGATTTTAAAATGTCATTCTTCAATTTTAATTAATTATGTCACACGTTCACAGAAAAAAATAGCTGGGTCTATCTTCTGCCTCAGAAACACTTTCTTTAGCATTTTTCTTTTTTCTGACTTTGTGTGATTTACCTATGTCCCTACTTAATTTTTTTTTAAATCTCTTCCCATCTATATCATCTTCCATTGTCTAGTAAAACTAACCTATTCTAACCCTCTTACATTTATAGGTAAGCCAACTGTGCTGAAAGCAGGGTTGTATACTACCTATTAACAAAATGCAACATCACTTCAGACTACTACTCTCTTTCATCTATCCATCCATTATCAAATTTATTTAATTCAATTCAGGGTTACGGTGTCAGAGCCCACACTGTCAGCATCAGGTACAAAACAGAAACCGTCCTTGGATCCACAGTGGTGAACACCAACACCCATCCAAGCACTGCCAATTTAGTGTTGCCAAATAATCTAATCCAGGAGAGAAAACCCCATTCGGACAAAGATTGCACACAGACAGTAGCCTGTGCGGGATTCAAATCAAGGAGAAGAAGGCTGTGAAGCAGAAGTGCTATCTATTACACCACTATGTCAAAACTGAAAATACTGAAAATCAGCTGTATTCAGTAAACTAAGAAGAACTGGTGATGGACGGTGATAAATAATTTCAATAAATAAACTGCATAGTGACCTAGAACACAAGTGAATACTATATTTGTAAAAACATTTAGCCTCCAAATGATTATTAACCACTTGCTACACAGTACAAAGTGAACATTTATAAAAGTATTCATTCTCACACATAACCCTGAACTGGATTAAGTTGTCTCAATAAAGGCTGAATGGGTGGATAGATTTTTACTTAAAACTGTGTTGTGAAGTAAGCCTACAGTGTGAGAACTAAGTAACAGAAGAATGATTGTGTATTAGGGTGTAAAATCAGAGTGAAATATGTTTCAAGTAAAAGAGGGAAAATGCATTAGAGTAGAACAGCTCTACACTTTAAATTAGAAATGCAGGTTAGTATTTAGTCTAAATCGAGCCGTGCAGAGATTAAATGCTACTACAAGGCCAACTCTAATAATCAGTATAATAATATACCGTGTTGTCAGGCTCATTATCTAGTGAGTTGATGAATGATGTACTGCTGTTTTCTGATTAATTACTGATACGAGCTACCATATTTGCCTGTTAGAATTAAACATCAAGCGTGGTCATATGGTCTAATAAATGGATGCCTATCAACCTTTTTGATTCCATTAGAGATATAGAATTTCACATCATGGTGAAAAATAGGGGCTCCTGGTGACGGAAAAAAAGATTTTACTTAGTTAAAATGTGTGACACCAGAAAATTATAAGTAAAAAAAGAGAAAAAAAAGTATTGTTATTTTGAGTTATCTCTTGTGAAACAAAAAAATATTCCTGCCAAGTACATTTAATTTTGTACGGCATTGTGTTTAATCACTGCATCCCACTATTTCAATGTAACATTGTGCTAGCATTTTTCTTCCTACTTTACAGTATCTTGCTAAAAGTACGATTACGACAAATTTTATTTTACATCACACAGCTTTCTTTGAAGTTGTGTTTCTACAGGACAAACCTTGTAAAATTTGTGGAATTTGTCATCATTGCTGGGTGGCTTAAAAGAAATGCAGGCAGTGTGGTGTAGTGGTTAAGGCCTTGGATTTCAAGCCCTGCCGTTGTGGGTTCAAATCCTGACACTGTGACACCCTGAACAAGTCATGTAACCTACCTGTGAAATGTAACTAATTGGATAAAGGTATCAGGTAAATATAAATATAGTTAAATCCTGAAAGGCAACCAAACCTACCTGGTCACAGACAGGGCTGTTATCATTAGCATCAGTAACGGCAACTTCAATCATTGTCCGTGTGACAAACAATCCATCTGTTGCAGTGATGTTCAGCAGGTACAGATCTTGATCTTCTCGATCCAATGGTCTCTTCACATAGACTTTCCATTCATTCTGAACCAGCCCCAGAGCAAACTTTCCTTTTGGATTTCCCCCTGAAAGAAGTATTTTGATTTAGTTATCAAATTTCTCTGATGTCATATCTATGTAAGAGCCACTGACTTTTTGCTGAGGCCCTAAAATAACTCATATGCTCTGTGACATCTATGATTTACAGCCTTTTTAAAATTGTGTTTTTTATCCTAACAACTGTCTTCCTCTCCACTAATAAAAACACAATATTGTACTGTATTTGATATTCATTTCAGTATGTAAGCTTCACAAACGCTAACATTTCCAAAGAGTGTGCAAGAGCATTTAATACTATGACTATATGTTTCTCTGCTGCTGTAAACAAATTGCTGATCCAAACATTACTATTGTTTTTTGAAAAACTGGAATGATTCCAGTACATGCTTTGGTTGTATGTCAACATTTAACAAATAGTTTTAAAGGTTTGGTTTGGTAATTTTCAAATCAAATTGATTACTTCACAATCATGAAATTGAGTATATGCATTTGCCATGTGAAATTCTGTTCTAAAGTTTTTTATGATTTTTAAGAAATATCTTGCCCACCATGGCACTGTATAATAGAAACCAAGAAGCATGGAGCACCACAAGAAAATAAAAGACTAAAAACTTACTGAATACGTTCACTTTGAAGCAGTAAATGTTTTGACATAAAAAACATGCCTGTTGTGTTTTCAATGCATGTTTATGACAACAAAAGAATCTGCAAACAATAATTCCTTGTAATTTTTTTCTTGAGGTGAGGGTGCATTTTCTGTTGTTTGTGTAACAGTAGTGACTTTGTAGGAGGAGTTCTCACATAGTAAATACTGAAGTAGCCTAACACAATACCAAGCACATGGCAGGAAGCGTTTAGTGTGATTTGTTCTTTTGAGAGGAAACCACAGCCACACCTCTGGGGGTGAAAGGTTGTTACAGAGGAAGACAAGCATTGAAGTAGCACACACAGCTGGCCTTCTTTTAAAATCTTATAATCTTATAATATTGGTGTTTTATTTTCAAAAATGACATGAATAAGATATTTTACAATTTTGTATAATCTCAAGACACAGATCAATGCTCGATAACTTTCTTGGCTGGAAAAATGGGCGTATTGGATAAGTTTTTATCCATCCATCGATTATCCAACCCGCTATATCCTAACTACGGGGTCACGGGTGTCTGCTGGAGCCAATCCCAGCCAAAGGCGATAAGTTTTTATTTAGTTTTTAAATGAGCATTAGTTTCAGGATTTTAGTTTTTATAAGCTTTTATTTTCTGGTTGTGCTCTGTGCCCCATTGCTACCACTATAAAATCTCAGGACCTGCTATGTATTTTAAAAATGTATTGAAAACATCTAACTTTAGAACACAATTTCACATGACAAATGCATATATGCAATGTATATGAAGAAATACTTTAAGTTTGGCTTGAAAAATTTAAAAACTTATCATTTAACCATTATTTTTATCGAATGTTTAGTCTTCAATTGATAAAAAGGTCAAATACAATAGATGGGGTTGCACTACTGTATATCATCAGTCTGCCTGGGTATACAAGTTTAATCTGGCCTGACCCAACTTCTGACCAGTCCAAGCCATACATGAAGTCAAAGTCTTATGATTTTGTGTTACAAATCAAAATAACAGGAGGCTATCCTAAAAGTTCCATGTAAATAGCTATCTATCTATCTAAAAGTATTTCACTTCAAAATTTAATGTAACATTTCAATTAAATTACAAATAATATTTTAAAAAATCTAATTTAACAAGGAACCTTTTTCAAATACAATTGCTACATCACATTAGAAATTGACTAAGACACAATATATACTCATATACTTAATCCAATTTAAGGCTGCACATGGACATAATCTCTAGCTTTATCTCATAAAGTGTCTTATCTTCTATATTTAGAAGGGTGGTGTGATGACACTATGGTTAGCATTACTGCACACAGCTAAAGGAATCTAAGTTTGAATCTTGACCTGACCACTATCTGTAAGGAGATTGCATTCTGTTTCTCTCTCAATGGTTGGTTTTTCTGTACATGGTCTCCTAAAGTATCTTAAAAAAGGTGACTGGCACATCTATATTGGATTTATGTGAGTGGGTTTGTGCTCTGTTATGGATTAATGTCATGTCGTGGTTGGTTCCCATTTAACACCCATCTACCTCAAAACAGCCTCCACTAACTTATATTGGTCAAAGCCACCTAAGAAAAGTGATGGATGATGAGAATTGATGGATCCAAAATAGGATAGTGGTGGTTTGTTCTCCTCTGGAGACTGAACAAAAACACCTTAGTCATGTGAGTAAAAGACATCATTTCAGTAATAAATATTTTCAGGCTTTTGACTGTACATTCACATCTTGCTAAATGTCACTTGAGCCCCACTGCAACCACAGTACAACTCTAGTTTGACTTCTGTTGGTGGTGCATATTGATGAACTGACCGGAGACATTTGCTTCAGTTAAGTGAAAAGATCCAGGTCATTGACTCACTTACATTACTGATATGTTCAATTTTATCGAGTAACAAGTTTCATATCACTTACTACTGGTCTCAAAAAGAACCACTCCCAGACTCTCCAACATTACTATATGGTCGGAGAAAGAAAGTGAAAATTCAAAGAATACTCTACTTTATAAAAATAAAATTCTTTGTAAAAAAAGTTTTATGGATGGAAAAATGGAGATGAGCATGATAACATGCTGTATTTTTTGTCTATGTATAATTTGTGACAAGCAGTTTAGGGAACTGACTCACTTATGACGTGTTGAAATCTGTATCACTGGGAAACTTACCAGCTGATTCTGTACACATATTCACCATTTCACACTTCTTGCATTTTGTATGTTGCACCCTTTTCAACACGGCCACACCCCAAATGAACACTCATATGCTATCTCTTATCTCTTTCTCTTTTCTGTTGCTTGCACTTCAGAGTCACAGCAGTGCACGTTTGCTTGGGGGATGACAAATATTAAATAAAACGGGGCAGTGTTGCCACACTACAGCTCAAAAAAAAAAAAACAACACTAGACCAAATATACAGTAAGCTAAAATTAAGGCAACACTTCAGAGATGTAGTCAGTTCAAAGGGGTACCATCTTGTAGATTCTGGATCAGGAAACACAAATGCATATACCTGAATTGTTATACCCCTTGTACTTTCAGATATGATGCCCTGAAATTTTGCTCTAGAAAAATAGGACATTTGATTACTACCCCCTTATTTTCTAGACATAATTGCAGTTATAACCTATGAAATGAATCATGGGATTGAGTTAAAAAAAAAAAAAAACATCTTGTGTTAAAAATGGAATATTGTTATCTTAGGAATGTTTTATTGGTACTCCAGTAAGTTATGCAGTTTACATTGACTGATGGCTGTAAACTGACCCAGGTATAACCGTGTGTAGTTATGTCAGTGATTTTGCCATAAGATGTACTATATGGGCGACTTGCCCTGAGTTATTTGATACCTGATGCTGATGGGAGGAGTCACAGCCCTACCCAGTACATTGCATTAAGAAGGAAAGAAAATTAATGGATGGATACTTGAACATTATCTCCATATAGCCTAGTTTCCAAACTTGCAGAAAATACCTCAAGGCCAAAAGACATGAGGTCTATTAATCTTAATGCACAGAAGTTGAGAAACAGCACAAATCATTAAGTACAACAAGAAACACATTACTTTTCTTGAAATGCAAAGGCTGCAAGTTAAGTCCAATCTGCCCTCAGTAGTGCTGATGATCAAAACAAAGTTTTCAAATAGCATAGGTCAGAATACTTGAAATCTGAAGACCATTGGGTATACTAGACATAATGTACAATATCATAAAATATTTAATTAATTCACTGCTCACCCAACAGCTACCAACACTACCTATCTAAGAAAGCTTGCCCCAGATAACCTGTCTTGGAAGGGTCTCTGATCTAGTTTGCAAATGCTCAAAGAGCAGCAGAGGGCTAAAATTAATGCTGCAGAATGTGCTGGATTCAGTCCTTAAACTATAAACCCAAATGGCAGTCACAAATACTCTTTCACAGTTGGTAGATTGGCACATAACACATATTTTGGCAGAAATTAAGGAACTTATGTGTCTCAAGACTCTGTGCCATTTGTTACTAAACCTGAGCTATGAGTTAGTAAATTCTCTGAACAGCAGCTGAAGCTTATATGTCAGGAAAGGCAGGTCAGTTACTGCTTGTAACATTCAATGACATTAGAAGCTAAATGAAAAAAAAATGAACTGGAAAATTTAAGGGAAAATACCATACAATTGAGTGAATAATGTTCACAGTCAAGGAATAAACCGATTGGTAGCATAAATGATAAATGAAGAACACCCAAGTCAAAGTGCCATCACAGTTATTATCTTGCTGTGAATAAAACTTTAATTTTGGCTTTACTGTTGCTAAGTAGCTTTTGCTGGCTTCGTACTGTACACTATAATACATTAGAAGGTCGTAATATAGCTGTTTGAGTGTACATGTTTAACATTGATTTGTATACAGAAACTTAATCACAGCTTATTATTCTAGGAATTTTTCAAACCCATCCTTCTCCATTACAAGGTGGTAGTGAGCTAAGTTTTATCCAGCAGCAATGGGCACAAGGCCATCCATGCAGGGCACCCTCTTGCACACACACAAACTCGCTCTAGTTGGGTCTATTTATCCATAGAGGCCTGATCCTATTTTAATAGCATTTGGCACAAGGTAGGAGTCAACACTAGATGAGGTTCAACTTCATCACAGGGTACATTCATGTAAATTGAAACTTTAAACTAAATTACACTCACAAACTCTTCAGAATGTCAAAAGCAGTTAAAATCAAAATAATAAAGTGTAAAGTCCACAATCAGAAATTAGCTGTGTTTTATGCACAATAAGTGGGACAATCAACTTTTAGCAGCTTAACAAGGTTGTGCTGTGGTATGGGAAAACTGCACGTAAATGATTTGTTGTATTTTATAACATATCTGCTTAATGGCCATATCATGCAATTCATATTACAAATTCTGAGAATTCTCATTCACCCTGGTATGCAGCAATAAAATAATGCTTAGTCAAGCTACCCGTGTGTACATTAGTAGTTAGTTGTGGGAAGTTAGATGACCTGCTGTAGGAGTAGCTGATGTCCTTTTGATGAGATGCCTGCAGACTGTATAATAATCCAGTGTGTGCACATGAGCATAAGCTTCACCGCAGACAGACATCCTTTCCAGTGGCTTCCCTTTTCACTGTTGACAACACTTTGGCAAATGGAGCTGTTTGAATTTTTAATGTTTAGCAATTTCCAGCTTCAGTGAAAACAAACAATGGATTAATAATTAAGTGCAATTATTCAGCAATTTAGGTTAAGTAAAACACAGCAATGCAGGGTGCTGGCAAAATTGGGTGCTGTGGTCACCTTTCACATCATAAATTATCAATTTAGCAGAGTACAGTGAGACTTGAAAGCATACGCTTCTTAGATTTGCTTCCTTAGGGAAAACAATTTATTTATTGCCAAGCCTGTTTTGTTAGATCTTGATTATCATATTTAGAATTTATCACAGTTGCCATTAGGCAGTCGTAATTGAGAAGTAATGGACATTTTGTCTTTGTTCTTTTTCAATTTACTTTCTTTTTCAATGTGTCTTTTTGGGTGTGCTTGTCCTTTATTGAAATCTGACACAACCAAAAAGAGACCAATCAACCTTCCATAGTCTTAAATGTGGTCATTGAGCAGGCAGTTCAGAGATAAACGCAGCAATTAAGACAAAATTTATCTCACTGAATGCTACTGGGAATGAAAAAGCAACAGTGAGACAAAGCGGAAAAGCCCTTGATTACCCATAATACTGACACTGAACCCAGCAATATTACTTTTCCAGATCATTAAACTGCTGGGCAAAGAATCGTCTCAGAAGCATAATACAGAAATAAATAGGTAAGCTTCCTTTTTCTCCTGGGAAGCAGTGGACTAAGCTCAGGTATAGCTATACATTAACTAAAAGGGTTTCCAGAGAAATGCAGCAAAATTTTATATAGTATCTATAAGGAATGGTTAAACAATGACACTTCTGCTTATAAAGGAAATAATACAGTAAAAGCCTGCAGACAACTTATTGACTATGTTGCTTTCTTATATACAGTATGCTTGGTTAAGCACCTGGCCCAGTCACAGTCTGTGTGGAGATTGTACATTTCTCTAGTCTCTGTGTGGGGTTTCCTCTGGGTATATAAGTCTCCTTCCACTTCTCAAACCCATGTTTGGCTACGATAAAATGTCACCATTAATTAGTGTGTGAATGTGTCCTGACAATGCTACTGAGAACACTTTTAATTTCTGCCACACTAAACTGGATTAAAGTGTGTTTAATAAAGAATGGATGGATAAACAACAGCCATCTATTAGTAATTTAACAATAAGAAAACTTGTCATTTCAGTAATATCCATTAATATACTAGTTCTAGTCATGAAACAATCTACAGTGTCAAGATAGTCCAAAGTCTGAATTACAATTGAGCCTATCCCAGTGTACTGCCAGGGCTGGACATTTTCAGGCAACAAATCAACAATGAAAGAAAAACCAGTGGTGAGAGAGAATATCATTGTAAAGAAAATGGGCAGGGGTCAAAGTCAGAAAGAAAACAAAATTACTGAAAGCCAAAATGAGTGTGACATATTAAATAAAAAATAAATAAAAAGTCCTATTTCCCCAAGCAGATTTATTAATAGCTAATCACAAAGTTTATCCATCCATCCATCCATTTTCCAACCTGCTGAATCCGAACACAGGGTCACGGGGGTCTGCTGGAGCCAATCACAGCCAACACAGGGCACAAGGCAGGAAACAATCCCAGGCAGGGTGCCAACCCACCGCAGGACACACACAAACACACCCACACACCAAGCCCAATTTAGAATCGCCAATCCACCTAACCTGCATGTCTTTGGACTGTGGGAGGAAACCGGAGCGCCCGGAGGAAACCCACGCAGACACGGGGAGAACATGCAAACTCCACGCAGGGAGGACCCGGGAAACGAACCCAGGTCCCCAGGTATCCCAACTGCGAGGCAGCAGCGCTACCCACCGCGCCACCGTGCCGCCCCACAAAGTTTTTTTTTTTTTTAAATCACCAATCCAAGCACTTTGATGCCACAGACAGCATACAATAGCAGCAGGAGCTTGTTGCACTCAACTGTTGTGATTTACTGTTTTATTTAAAATTTATATAGGAATTTCAAACCTTTTTTATGGTGCTATATGCATTTACAGTAGTTAGGGTTTTTATTTAATCCCAAAAATTCAAATATGATGTTTATCCATTCAAAGCTAAAATATTTGAATGTCTTACAGCGACATCATTCTTGTTTTATTATGGAGCCACCATTTGCCTCGGTAAGTTTACATGGACAACTTACCCAGAGATGCATAGGTGTGTGCTGCTTGTGATCAACAACAATGGTATAAAGGTCTACTTATGCATTACCTGAGATTCAGATAAAACTGAGCAATCGCAAACTACTTTTAATGTGTTATTCCTAGGAATCTCACAAAGAAAAAGTGATCATAGCATCCTGGGAAGAACTGCATTAGACATAAGGCAGAGTGTGACAATTTCTAAAAAGACACCTACTGAAGGAGCGAGTCAATGAATTGCTGTTGTGAGACCACTGGAAATTCTACCGGCTGGCAAGTGGCTGTAAAGATATGTCATCTGGGACAGATGGGACCCATTTGCCCAATACAAGTAGAAGGCAAAATAAATTTTCTTTTTGAGATTAATCCTGAAGAATGCAAAAGGGATAAATAGCGTGATACGACCCCTTAGCCCTACAGCTTTAGTGCACTAGATGTAATGGGGTCCCTGCCAGTGCAACAATGAGTCTTGAATACAGCAGATAGGTATATTAAGTGAAGGGTCATTTGCTGCAAGGAGCAAGTCCAGAAAGTGTCAGAGAGGTAAAGAGAATGGAGAGGGGAGGGAGAGTTTTATGTGTTTGTGCAAAGTGAAGGATCCGCGCTTACTGAAAGACAAGCAAAAGAACACCTTAGTAGAGGTTCAGTTTCTTCTGTTTACTTGGCGAATTCTTTGTTTGTCTCTCTTTTATGTGATTAGAACATAAAGCACACCATTTTTGATATCACTGGACTTCTTGGAATTATAAACAAGTATGGACAGATGCCAAGTGGGTGCTCTCCTGTTCAATCACAAACATAATATAGAGAGGGTTATAGCTTTTATATAAGCTTTGGCTGCCCACAACTGTACATTGGATTAAGAAAGTTATATATGGTCTAGCTATGCCGCATGGCTAAGATGGGTTGAAATCTAGGTAGTCACCATAGACCTCAGCATTAACATTTGTAGTGCACTGTGTGTGTCTGTGTTATATGCCATCTAGTATGGGATTTGTAAAAGCAGTGCTAATGTGTGTGATGTGTCATCTATTTGAATGATAAATGCAATGTTTTTAATTATTAAAAATGCAGGTTGGAGGCCTACATGCAGAGCTGGGTGCAGATTAACGTCATAGCCAAGACAAGGTAATTGGAGGTTAAAGGCCTTGCTTAAGGGCCCAACAAAGAAGAGTCTCTTTTTGGGGTTTACGGGGTTCAAACCAGCAACCTTCCGATTGCCAGTGCAAATCCCTAGCCTCAGAGCCACCACTCCACCCATAATTATCAAGGTGGATAACCTTCATTTCTGTATATGCAACAGGTTTATATAGCATTTTAAATGATTATTGCTGTTGCATGGATTCCTGCAGGTTTTATAAACCAGCTTGACATTATGTTTCCTTTAGACGTGGATGACAAAAGATGAATACATTTACGTTGATCTGTCTCTCAAATACTTAGGAAAAAAGGGTATTCTCATTCTTAGTTTGATATTGAATGTATTCAAAGGTAGAGGAAACACCTTGTGTTTACTGACTTTCATCTCTCAGCTTATCATGATTTAACGACCATATACCTTAGTGAATTTATTATGACATTTATTATGATCATTACACAGAAACAGTGGTATCTGAGCAAGTGTGCTAGCTATAAGGATAATGAAAAATGAGAGATTGCGCTTGAGCAGGATAAATAAACCACAGTCTTTCTCTCCCATGCAATTAATAAGCTAGCTTAGGGCCCACTGTGTAATTACTGAACTAATGAATAAGCTACACACAGATGTGAGCGATCACTGCTCTAACCAATTTGTTTTGATAATTTCAATAAAAGATACAATGACATACATGTATTTTTAACTACCGTCTACTTACACTGTTATTTTTAGGATCTTAATGACAAGGAACGTTTTGCTGGTAAGTCATTTCTCAATTGTAGGATGCAGTTTGGTTTTCCTGCAACTTTCCATTCAAAAACTTGACATTTAACCAGACATATGATAAGCCTGAAAAACGCGAAAGTCATGACTTTCATTTGTGAACACTGCAATGAGTCTTTAACACACTTCCATGACAAATAAGAAATTTTAAGTCATATCTCATCTTTTAAAGCTTTACATTTTAATTTCTTACTACCACTGTCAAAAACTACAACTCTTAGCTCTTCTGAAATAAGTAAATGTTGCTTCTGACTAGCTTGGGGAACACTTTTTGCTGCCTGCTGTAGTAACTGATTGGACCACCATATGGTAGTTCTCAGCTGCACCTAAGTTAATTCCTAAGCCTCCACTTTATGACCACACCACTTTTTATACTCCAGAGTAGCTCATTACTTCCTTTTGTCCCACTGTGGTGTTCTTAATCAAATTAACCAACAATATATCTATCTATATATGCATTAATGTATCTGTCCATCCATCTACCCACCCATCCAACTTGTTACTGTGTACAAAACAGAATCCAACCCTAGTCAGTGCAATGCTCCAATATCACAGTAGATACAGAGATTAATCTAACACACTAGATTGAGATGTTGCGAAAAAATCTATTAAACCACATAAAGAAAAAGTAAATGTGTGTAATCCACAAACAGTGACTGAAAATTGAACCAAACTTCCTAGAACTGTGAGGCAGAAATTAACCATGCCAAAATTAATCTATAAAAATTATTAGGTCGAAATATCTGATTTACTATGCTTTCTTCCCCAGTATCACAAGAAAGTTGAGTTAACTCTGAGCTCCATCGCTGTTTTTGTATAATTTGCATATACTGTATCAGCGTAAGCTTTTCTCTAGGTACTCTGGTCTTCTTCCCACATCTCAAAGATATGAAAGTTATGTTAATGAGCAACTCCAAAACTGGCCCACTACAGTTGTGTATAATGAATGAATGTCCTCCTCTTACCTTAATTTTGTATGAAGATGGTCTTGAAAAGGAGTCAAGGGAATCTGGAAATAACTATAAAGTCATGAAATTGGTGCAGGAGAAACTGACAACTTTTAAAAGGTATGTTGATGAGATCCTGGGTTAATTTAGCTGTTAATTAACCAAACAAAATGGTGCCTTAGAGTAACAATGGCTGAAACTAATCAGTAGCTAGAACCTTGTTGAATGTGTCCCTATTAGTGTGGGTTCCACAAACAGAGCTGAAACAAAGTGATATGCAAAATATCATCAGTGGTTCTAGAAGCCTATGGAAAAATGGTAGTGGAAATAAAATGGAACCAGATTTGGTACTTTTCTGTAGGTGCAGGTGGAAAAGCAGTAATAGAGAACCTCAAGTGTAGTTGTACAGCTGTTTAAGTTACCCTCTTCCCTTCATGTGGAACACTGGTGTTACCTGAGGCTACCTTTTTTAAATGTTTAGCTAATCACATACTAACTACTAACTTCTCCTCTCTTTGTATTAGTATCCCCGCTTCTCTCTTTGCAAAACAGTTATATAATTGTAGTTGAAGGTTAGTTTGGTTTTGTCTGTTTCCGAATTTTGGCCTTTTGTATTTTTTGCCTAGGTGCATGGCTTTTAATAAATGCCTTGCCTGTTCCTTTTTATTGTATATTTAATATTTTGAACTTTGAATTGTTATTTATATTCTTGACTTTGTATTGCATGGCCAGCATATCTTAGGTATGATGGAAGAGGAAAGTAGGAACCAGAAGAATATCCCACAGAGAACATACTGTATGGTTTCTTCATAGACATCAACCTGGGCACAGCATTTGGACCTAAAATACTAAATATTTGCGGCAACAGAACTATCCACTGTGCTACCAAACCACCAATACAAAATTATACATATGCCAAGAGTAAAAATTGAAAATGCATTAAAAATCTTTTAAAAGAAGTATCTCTGAGAATTACAAAAGAAGGCTTTCTGCATATTACTAGTATATTACTTTCCTTTTGACTCCATCACCCATAAAACAGTATCACTTACAGTGAATAAATATGATATCAGATGCAACATTAGTCTTTAACATAACACATTAATGATAACAATTTGATGAATCCAGTAACTTTGCTGGTGAAAGCCCCAAACGCAATTTCCCTTTGGATTATTTGTGTGAATGTGTCACTAGCATTACACAACTAGCTCTGACAGGCCTAATGTCTCAGATTTTGAGTAAAAAAGGGGGCTTCCTATCACAATGGAAACAATGATACCAGACCAGCCACAATCATATATGAACTCAAAGAATAAGGAAGAGCTAGGTCTAATTAAAAAAAAATGTTCATCATATATTAGAAGTTACAAAAAATCTGGGTGAGGACCTAAAACTACATTAGTAAAAAGCCTGCACCGTTAAAAACTTTTTCGATATATACATATAGAAATGTAAATATATTTATACTACAGCGTGCCAGCCGAGATGCCTCCACACCGGGAGGCCTGGGGGAGCAAGTGTAGCCAGAGTGTTACCTCTCCCGGCATGCTACGGCGTTGCAGCGGTGCCTCAGACTCCTGCAGGGCTTTGAAGTTTGGTGCAGCCCTGTTGGGATCAGCGGGTGCCGCCAGGGGGTGCTGCATCGGGATCTGCTGAGCCCTTTTGGGCAGTTCTTCTGCCACACCCGGAAGTGCTGCCGTAAACTAGGTCATCAAGCACCTGGAGCACTTTTGGGTGCAGTATAAAAGGAGCCAGCAGCCACTACTCAAGGAGCCAAAGTTGGGAGGAGGAAGACAAATCTGACCAGAGGAGTGGAGGAGGAATAAGAGAAAACAGAGAAGGAAGAGTATTGTTTTGTGCTGTGCTTTAGAACTGTGCTGTACTTGTGGGAAAGCTCCTGTTGCACCCTATGCAACTGTGTTTGATCTTATTCAGGAAAAGATCCCAGTCACCCAACGGGAGAAAGTATGTCCGAAACTAAGGTCATAAAGCTTATGAAACCGTTTCTGGACAAAGGCAGAACCGTAACAACAAGCTTCCACCTGCAGCTAATGTCGCTTCAGTACACATGTACTTTGTGAGCATGCCCATGTTGATCAAACAGAGGGAGCTCTGCAGTCTACTTGTGCCTTTACATTGTAGGAAGATATGTAAATAAATCAAAGTAAATAACATTCGATTTGGCTTTTATGTAAGTAACATTTACAGTAAATGTTTTTATGTAAAGATCATCAGAAAACGTAATCACAAACTGGACTTTGCACGATACCCTGATGAGCTCTGTAAGCCGTGCTTTTTCTTTGAAACACAGGTGTGGGGCAGATTGACTGGCAGGACGCCGCCGGATCTCTTGTTGCATCCAAACGGATCCATCTTTCGCCTTTACACCTGGTGCAGTTGCGTTGTTCTTATATGTGAGTGGACGTTTCTTGTGGGCAGGGGAGGGCTTCTGTTCTCTTTCTCCGATGTAGAACCCTCATCCTCATCTGAGTTCACCTCTGTTATAGCTCATCTTTATTTGAAAACTAACAGTGTCAGATCGGGGGGAGTGTGAACGCGACTAAGAGAATAAAACTGAATAAAAAAATGCTAACCTTTACAAGCACCATACATTTACAGCGGCTGTTACAGACTCAAATCAAATGTATGTTTTTATTGTATAATTATAACAATAAGAGCAGCTCACTACTCAAAACATTTATTTTGTGACGCGGCAAGGTTCAAACCCGTGACCTTTTGATTATGAGTCAGCAGCTCTTACCGCTGTACTACCAAAGCAGTCGTAACAACAATGTACTTATTTTGTTATTCTTGTACTTTTTGTTAACGTGCTTATTTGATATCTGGACTTCAGTCTTAACACATTAAACACTTAATGTCAAAATTTTGTCATTAATACTAAAACATGAAAAACGTTTGTCTTTTAGGTATGTGTTCAACATTTCTGTCATGCTATACTTACATAGATCTTTGTAGACACGGAACACAAATGAAATGCATTTGTTCCAAATAATGATATATTTACACTATACAGCTCCCGGTACCTCACTAACAGATAAACAAGGCTTGAGCTGGGAGAGCGATTTTTGACGTTTCTGCAGTGGTGGGAGGATGGGAAAGTAGGCTGCTTGCGCTTATTTACAAAACAAAAGACGCTGATGGAGAGGTGCGAGTGGATTTAAGGTGGGCTGGGTTTACGAGTTTTTTCATTGGCTTTGGTAATTCTAGTGTTAAGTTGTTGCACAGAGGAACCATGGTCCCAAAAGCGTTGACCTCCCGTCCTGGAGAAATACAGCCCACACGGGATGGGCCGCTTCGCCCCACAAGGCTCAGCTTAGGGAGGGGCAGTGCAACATGCGGCCGGGGCCCTTGCCTGGCCAGGACTCCTCCATGGTGGGAGGACCGGGAGAGCAAGTGTGGCCAGAGCGTTACCTCCCCTGGGACACTAGATGGCAGCTCTCCGGGGTTGCAGCGGTGCCTCGAATTCCCATAGAGCTTTATGAGAGTTGGAGTTTGGTGCAGCCCTATTGGGATCTGTGGGCACCGCCAGGGGGTGCTGCAACAGGAACACAACACATATGCTCATGTTGGGGCACTCACATTAAAGCATATATCATTACAAGGTGTCAGGAAATTCTAAAACACTTCCAAAGAGGACAGTCTACAACTTTACATTCAAAAGTCACCTCTAAATTAAAATCAGGAACTGTGATAACCTCAGTACATCAATTATGTTACTAGGAGCTTTTTAAGTCTACATAGCCTGAGAATGTTTTTACAATATGATTTTAAAATGAAATAAAATGTTCATTTTACATCAGAGTATTTAACCAGTATGCTTAAAGATTAACACTATTGTAATTTGTAACTTTTAGTGCAATGGAAACAGTCATAAGGAACAAATAAATCACTGCTTACAAACTATTATAACTACATACCAGATCTAATGCAATCACATATTAATTCAAAGGATAATACAAATAAACCCTAACTTTCAGTTAAGTCTGGTGCAAAACACTGTTAAAAAATCACCCCAAAGAGTGCCTCTTGCATCTTGCTATGGTAACTCAACTAGATTGAAAAACAAAGTAGACTCTGCTTTGCTGAATCCGTGACATTCGTTTGTCACATTTAAGATACAGTTTTTGCAGTGACATTTAACAGTTAGGCAGAAATGCAAGCCATCCTGGCGCATATTAATAATACCTCTGAGGATTCATTGGAAATATTAATACACTGGCCACTTAAACAGACTAAAGAAGAGTGCCAGGCAAACAATGGGAAGAGCCACGTGACAGCAAAGAAAAAGGACAGTGATTCAGATCCAAAGGCATGCATTTTATTTAGCTCTTCACGCTGTTATATGAAATAGCTTGGCATGTATATTACTGTGCTGATCTGCAGTCCGGTGGAGTTCCCTAAAAAGATTTAGTGGTTCCCATGACCAGTGGCTGCCTTTTCACTATGTACCAGCATAGGAAAACAATAATGTTGTCTAAATTAAATCAGCTGGTGGCAAATAGCAGGTTTATATTAAGGCAGCTATCTCTGTTAATTAAACACATTTCTTTTCAAGGCTTGCCCCAGAGCAGCTAACAGCCGCAAAATGGTTGTTTCAATTTTAAATCCACAGAGGATTACTTGAGCAGCAGCTACTTTCTCTCTCATCTGCCATTCTTCCTGTCTAAAAGTTTCCTGCTGTGTTAAGTCTACCAGCAGTGAGACTCAATTGCTATTATTTTATTTATTTGAAGCTTTCGGTTTCTTTATTGTGTCGCGTGCAGAAATGCAAATGATGGGCAACGGAAAATTACAGCTCTGAGCAAGGTAGTCTTTTGAAGCTGTGGTGGTTTAAAAGAAATGTTTTAAAGCAGCATTTATTTTTCATGCATTATTGTGTTTCAATTTAACCAATCATATTACAAACCTGCATGTGTGCCCCACCAGGCTAATCCCCTGGCACTTCAGATCTCCCACTCTTACCCTCCTCATTTATTGCTTTTCATGTCATTAGTAACATCTCAGCTAATGCCTCTAGAAGACACAGATCCAAAAGCAGGCAGCATTTTTTCAAGTGGTCATTAGCATGCAATACTAGAAGCTTTTTCCTGTTCCAAAGTGCTTAATTAACTTTTTCGAGTAACTTGGTTGAGCAGATCTCCTGCCCTGAGGATGCCCTAATTAATTAATTTTCCACTTTTCTATCAAGAAAATTCAATAAACTGTAGCATCTCATTGAGCACAGTACAGTACAATGATCAAATGCTTTGACACCTTGTGGCTGAAGACAAAGCCACTTCATTTCTAACTCTGTCAAAACATAAACACTTTATGTTCTTGCTGTAACGTTCCTTTTAACCGAGATCACAAACTACACTAGCACTCAAGAAAAGAACTGTATCAACAGCTCTTCATAAAACTGTAAATGTAATACCTGATGCAGCAAAATTAACTAAGATTAGGTGATAACTGTCATATATATAAAAGAGAAAAATCTCTGAAGGCTGTGACTTTTTCTTGTGTTGTCAAATGACTTGGCAGTTCTCCATAATAAATCCATAGTAAGAACTTTCAAATACATCTACGTTAGGTACAAACTTGAATAAAATAAGCAAAATAAAACCTCTGCTTGTATTTTATATGCTGTCAGCTGTGGATCATAAACAGCAGGTCAGCCTAACATATGCAGTTTTTGAATGCCAATCCCAGTTTAGGGTGCGATGGTCATTTAGAGAATAGCTAATGTATGTAAGGCAAATGAGTCATTAAAAAAGACTGCTAGAATTTCAAAATATGGAATGTGGAATTAAACTTATCTTTTAAGAAATGTATAATAAATCTGAAAAGTTACCTAAATAGGCTTTGCTGTGAAATTCATTTACGATTCTAGAGGTAACAGGCTTTTTCCTTTCAAGGCCAGTTGCTCAAGGAGTGGGAGAAGGTAGAAAACTGGTGGTATTCTGTTTTTGCAGGGAAACCGAATCTTTTCAGATTTGTTGAGACTTTTGTAGGAGATTTTTTGTGCAGCCTTATGCTGTCTTCACGTGCTCTTGGACAGAAGGTAAATCTGAGCTTCCTAGTCATAAATTCCAGATGAATGCCCTATGAACTTGGAGGTTCAACTTGACAATCTGGATAAAGTAAAGCTACCCGAATACTCTGAACTGTGATGTAACAATGACGTTTCACCTTAGTCAATTGCATGACTAAATGTAATTTTTGTGGTTGATTTACATTTGGAGAGAAGTGATACACATTTAATATGTTTAGTTTGCTCTTTATTTTCACTAAAAATATAGTTTATCTGTAATTACTTTTTTGCAGACCAAGTAATAAATCACCAGTGTCCTACCTGTCTGTAGCGTGTCATCTATCTATCTATCTATCTATCTATCTATCTATCTATCTATCTATCTATCTATCTATCTATCTATCTATCTATCTATCTATCTATCTATCTATCTATCTATCTATCTATCTATCTATCGTGGTGGACGGCTGGGGATCCTGCCTACCTCCAGTGGTCTGTATCGGGGCCACGGGATCAGAGCTTAGAAACTCATCCATGTTGGAGCATGTGGCCACCACCAGGGGGTGCCCGGAGGATTATGGAGCCTCGGACTGTAGCACTTCCGCCACAACCACAAAGGCACTTGCTTATTTATAATAAATTGTAAAAGTGATTTGCATTACACTTTCAGTGTGACCTAAAATTCCACAAACAGGGCTATAAAGTCTTACCTGAAAGATAGCCAGCTGGCCACAATTTAAGATATGACACAAAATGTATATTCACCATTGTATGAAGTGAGAAGTCAAGTAAAGTGACACCTTTTATTGTCTAACATTGGAGTTTAAATCTAGCCTGAAGAAGGGGCCTGAGTTGCCTCGAAAGCTTGCCTTTTGTAATCCTATTAGTTAGCCAATAAAAGGTGTCATTTTGCTCGACTTCTCACTACATCCATAATGGCTAATACAGTACAACACCCTAGTACACCACTGTATGTGAAAATAAAATAAAGTAAAATAAAATGTCATGTCTCTGACCACTGGAATACAAAATGCTTTTACAACCTTAGGACATCTGAAAACAAGATGCTTGCTGTTATCAAGCCACGGCAGAAGGTCTGGTAGTGTGACTTTCAGGGTTAATGTACCATGATCTAACAGGATGTCATACTTTCCACAGGGCATATTTTCCATATGGTGCAATTCTTTTTACCCCCAATCCTTTCTTTTTTGTTCATTCCGTGTTGTCTTTTCTCATTTTTTACACTCGACTGGTCATGAACATATTACTATGTGAGACACACCATACCACTCTGCTTAGTTATTTATTTTTATATATGTATTTAAGGAATGGTGGTCTGCTTATTATGACTGAAGAACTGAGTGCAGTGAAATAAACAGAATTATAATTTCCACTGAAACCCAGGAAGCTTGTACTGTGTGCCTAATATGGTGTTAGATGTGAAAACCCCAGCTCACTAATGCATTTGATAACCTTATAGAAAATCTACAGCATATTGCAACAAGAGCATAATAATGGAGATTTAAAGAAGTATCCAACTTTCCTTTGTCAAGAGGCAAGGCAGAATTACAAAGCATTTTCATATTTTATTGACAGCGCAGACCAAAACACTTAGTTTGGTTTACAAAAATGAAAAGCTGGGATCTACCACATATTAGTAAATATTTGAATATGGTGGCCATAAATAAATAAACAAACAAGTTTTTAAATATTGTTGACTCTTTTTACCTTTTTCACTTAAGAAAGGCAAAAGTAAACTACAGTATAAGCATTAGAACAACAAAACCCTACACAATGACATTTTAATGCATATTTACATGAAAGATAAAGGTTAAACAAACACATCTTTGAGCCTACCATAAAGGTCACTGGAAGGTGGGCATCTTACAAATCTTAAAAGTACAATTACATTTAATATGATGCAGTTTAGATCAAACTTTTAAATATCAGAATACTTTAGCAGCTGCTCTCCTTTTATCTGCCTGGTACACAGTTTAGTAAAATGTTACAAGGTAAAAAATTAAATGTGCCCATGACAGATTATATTGCATTTTATTTTCTATGTCTCATTTCATCAATTTCACAGATCACAGAAAACATTTTATATATGCAGTACTTATATAGCGTAACATTGGTTCAATATGTTGGACCTTAAGCTCCAAGTTTGAAAGAGCATCTGCCACCATTGATTCCCTCCTGAGTAAGTCCCTTAACCTGTTTTTGCTCAAACTCTAAACATTTTACGTTGACAATTTATCCATAGCTCTGCATTTGTAAAGTGCCTTCAGGAGTGTGTTTACTACAAAGAGATATCATCTACCTGCTGAACCTGAAATGCCTAATTCTGGGCTGTGGAGCTATAAAACAGTACTACATAAAATAAATGTTTTTCTCACTGCCATGAGCATCATGCTGTTACAGTTAATGAAAAAATGCTTCTCTTAAATAATAAAAATTTAATGGCTCTGTACACCAGAATATTAGAACATTAGAACAATCTATGCGCGAACAGGCCATTCAGGCCAACAAAGCTCACCAGTCCTATTCACTTAATTCTTCTAAAAAAAAATCAAGTCTAGTTTTGAAAATCCCTAAAGTCTTACTGTCTACCACGCTACTTGGTAGCTTATTCCAAGTGTCTACGGTTCTCTGTGTAAAGAAAAACTTCATAATGTTTGTACGAAATTTACCCATAACAAGTTTCCACCTGTGTCCCCGTGTTCTTGATGAACTCATTTTAAAATAACAGTCTTGATCCACTGCAATAATTCCCTTCTTACTTTTAAACACTTCAATCATGTCACCTCTTAATCTTCTTTTGCTTAAACTGAAAAGGCTCAGCTCTTTAAATCTTTCTTCATAAATCATCCCCTTAAGCCCTGGAATCAATCTAGTCGCTCTTCTCTGGACCTTTTCTAACACTGCTATGTCCTTTTTTGTAGCCTGAATATGAATATGTGTAGACTGCTTTTGTTGTCTTGCCTAGCAGCACCATCAGTTCTTGGTGGACTTTAGCATCAAGGACATCACTTTTTTCACTAAATGGTTACCATTATTCCAAAGTACTTTACTTGTATCAGACAAGATAAGTGTGGTCACCATAAAAGGCTCTATAAAAATGAGGACACTGAATAATGAAATCTGAAATTTTGCTATTAACAGAGACAGATCACAACTGATGCTTACATCCTTCAGCTTCCATTTATGTTGACTGAAACATGATAATTTATCATCATCATCTTCGCTCTGCTTATCTTGATTAGTGTAAGGGATAGCAATATGCTGAGCTGCACTGACCAGACCACACTGACCAGACCACTCTATCTTTAACAACACCTGGGGGATTCCCAGACCCTCCTAACTCATCTTCAGTACTTCCTAGGTCTGCCTTTGGGTCTCATTCTAGTGAGGTGTGTTTTGTAAACCTTACTTGCGAGATACCGAGGGGGCATTCTAAGCATAAGCCCAAACCACTTGAACTGTCTCTTATCAATCTGAAGAAGTAACAGTTCTCCTCTGAGGTCTTTCTGCATTGCTGAGCTACTCACCATAATATGAAGAGTAACGTCAGCAAAAGTTGTAAAGAAACCTAATTTTAGTTGCTTGTAATTGTGATCGCATTCTTTCCATTACTATCCAGAGCTCATAGCAATATATGATGAAAGCATATGGACGGACTGTTAAATGTTCATCTGAGGACTGAGAATAGAGATAACACAATTTCTGATATAATGATGATCTATGGTGAACAATGGCAGACAAAAGCAAACAATATCTATAAGTCTATAAAAATTTTAAATCGAAAACATGGTTTATTTCACAATGTTTAGTAAAAATACATGTATTTGGGACATTGTGAACATACAATTGGACGAATTGGCACATGGAGTATACAAAATGAGAAAAATGAGATTTTTTTTCATAGACTATTTGATATTGCTTGTTGTTGTCTGGTGTTGGCCACCATTGACCCCTGTTATACCAGAAACTTTGTTACCTCCGTTTTGCATCCAAACATGAAATTAAAAATTTTGCTTGGCCATCACTAAAAACTACATGGAGTAAGTGACATATCAAAATACAGTAATTTCAGTTTGGGTGAGGTATTCCATTAAAACCGAATTCACATGACAGTTAAACACTTACAAAAATGTGGCCACTGTGGTGATTCATTGGTTAATCTTATGATCACCTCTTCCCTCACTCATGAAAAAGACCACGGTGCACTTACATTCTTCCACCTGTGGTAACCTAAAGGAAACAAGCCATTCTTTTTCAGTAGGGAATCATGAATTCACATTTGGAGCCACTAAATTCCTATTCTAACTGCATTGCAGTGTGCTCCATAGATCACAGTCTGATGAAGCCAATCATTCACAGGAGAGGAGACAAAACACATCCTTAATGAAGTTTTATGCCCACATTGAACTACAAAGTGTTCACCTCATAATACTATTAACCTCTATAGCTCCTCTATATGTTATATTGTTTTCTAATGTTCTGGGTCCATGAACATTCTGTCACCTACAATGATCTGCAAAATGCACATTATATTCCAAACTTACTTTGTAAAATGGGAACAATACTATGCAAATGAAGAGCAGTATAAACATTTATTATAGCATTCTTACCTGTTATATGGAAGCTGACTTGGCGGTTTATATCAGATGTGTCATCATCTTGTGTTTTTAAAACAGCTACCACTTCCCCTGGAGGGTCACTTTCCTTCACCATGCCTTTATAAACATCATAAGAAAAATTTGGCGCATTGTCATTCATATCTGTTATGGCTACTGAGATAGTTGCTGTGGAAGAAAGTGAAATGGTCTCTCCAAGGTCTGAGGCTACCACGGCAAAGGTGTAAGAAGGATGCTGCTCATGATCAAGGTCTTTCAAGGTGCTGATCCATCCAGTATTGCTATCAATAGTAAAGCTATCTGCAAGGTTTGAAACAGATGAATCAAGAGGTGCCAGGCTGTATGTTACTTGTCCATTTGCACCCCAGTCTGGGTCCAGAGCTCTGACCTGAATTATTCTGGTTCCAAGGGGTATTCCTTCCATTGAAATTGCTTCATAAGGATTTGCATCAAACATAGGCTTGTTATCATTTAAATCTAAGATTTTAATTTCCACATCGACAATAGATATTGCATCTATTCGACCTTGTTTTAATGTGGCTGACACTTTAAAATGAAACACCTCAGTGACTTCATGGTCAATAGCTTTGTCCAACTTTAGAGTCCCAGTATCTTTTTCAATGACAAACACATCCTGATGATTATTTTCACTCAAAATACCATTTATGGTGCTAAAGATTACTGGGGGTCCTGGCGTTAGGTAGACAGAACCAATAATGGCACCTATTGGAGTGTCTTCGGGGATAGTAAAGGAATACTGAGGTTGAGTGAAGGAAGGAATGGTACTCTCTGGAGGTAAAACATGGATATAAACAGGAATAAGAGAATGTTTCATTGGAATACCACCATCTACTGCTTTCACAAAGAAAGAGAGGATTGAATTTTTGAGATGACTGAAACTTCCTTTGGTGACCATCCATCCATTGTCTGGATCAATTTCCAAAATATCTGCAACAGGAACATGTGCCTCACTATACAAGGAGTAGGTTATCCGTGCATTGGCTCCATCATCTGGGTCAAAGGCTTGCACTTGTGTAACAAGAAAACCTTTTCCTACATCTGCTTTCAGGCTTGCTCTGTACTCTAAAGCGCGAAACTGAGGAGCATTATCATTCTCATCAATCAGAATTATCCTAATGGTGCAAAAGGATGCTCTCCCACCCCCATCAGCAGCCATTATCGTAATAATACCTCCATCCAAAGGATTTTCTCTGTCAAGCTTTTCCTGCGTGGTGACTTGACCAGTGTTATCAATTGAAAATTGATTTTTCCCAATGTCATTGACAAAAGAGTAGGTAACTTCACCAAAAGATCCTGAATCTGCATCAGTAGCTTTAACTTGGATGACTTTGGATCCTACAGCTGCATTTTCTCGAACTTCTGCCACATAAACGCTTTGAGAAAACATAGGAGTATAAAGATTTGCACCTAGAACAGTGATGTGTACTTGTGCTGTGCTTGTGAACACACCATCAGACACAGAGACATTCAGGCTGTAAATGGGATCTATCCTCTGCTTTCTGTTATTGGATAAAGTGATGACACCTGATTTCCTGTCCATAACGAAGTACATACGGTCATTTCCAGACAAGATACTGTATTCCAGGTTTTCAGCATCTGAGCTATCTGCATCTGATGCTTGCACACAGGTGACAAAATGGCCTTTGGGAGCAAGTTCACTTACAAAGGACTCATACAGCAGCTGATTAAAGATGGGAGGATTATCATTCATATCACTGACGTAAACAGTGACTAACACATCACTACTCAAAGATGGAAATCCATTATCCGTAGCTCTGATGAGAAGATCATATCGCTGTATCAGTTCATGGTCTAAACTCCTTGCCGTCAGCACAAGTCCACTACTGCTGTCAATATGAAAGTACTCTGTACTGTTGTATGAATCTGGAACAATCTGATAATATATCAGTCGGTTGTTACCGGAGTCCTTGTCTGTAGCCAAAACTTGAACAACAGGAGTCCCAATCATGGACGTTTCTTGCAAGGTGGCTTTGTACGTAGATTTTTCAAAAACCGGTGGGTTATCATTAATATCTTGCACAGCAATGTCAACAGTCACCTCAGCTCTGGCCCCAGTAAGCGAGTCAGTTGCCTTTACAGTAAGCCTAAAGCTGGGGGTGACCTCATAATCTAACAAACTAATAACGCTTAAAACACCTGTGTCAAAATCAATGTTAAACTGGTTATAAGGATCACCCTCTACAATAGTATATATAATGTTCTGACCTTCAGGACTGGTGGCATTGATACTCAAAATGGGAGTATGTGCTTCAATATCTTCATTAACAGATGTTGCATAGAAAGGCTTATCAAAAACTGGCATGGCTTTGTTCACCACTGTGATTGGGAGTTCAACAGAGGCAGAGAGTGGTGGGCTCCCACTATCCTTTGCAATTACGGTGACATGGTAATCAGTATTTGACAGGTCAGATTCAAATGCTTCTTTCAAGGTGACTTCACCAGTGTGCCTATTAATTTCAAAGTGCTTGTGGTCATTCTTGAGGAAGTAGGATACTTCCCCATTAATGCCTTTATCTTGATCAAATGCTGTGACTCGATAGATTGGAGCCCCAGGTTCAGCATCTACCTGAACGGCAGCATAGTAAGGAAGTCCTACAAAGACTGGTACATTATCATTGATGTCTTCAACCTGAACTTTAATGACTACCCTAGCAACACGCAGATGGTCATGCTCACGGCTTGCTTCAACCAACAGCTCATAGATTTCCTGTTCTTCGCGATCAAATGGAATTCCAGTGGTCTGAATCACTCCTGATGTTGGTTTAATTTTAAACTTGTTACCTGAATTTAAAATACTGTACTTGAGGGGTTCATTCAAGCGGTTTCCTATAGCATTCACAACTGCAACTTTTGTTATATTAGCATTATTTTCTGGGATTGATGTAGAGTACATGCTATGAGTAAAGTAGAGGCCACTTTCAATGGTTTCCTTAACTAAAATGTTCACTATTGCAGTGTTGAAAAATTTTCCATCAGAAACCTTGACATGCAGCTGATACCGATCCTTTGTAAAGCTATTATTTCTTACTGTAAGAACTCCACTCTTTGGCTCCATTAAAAAATTATTGGTCTCTGTTTCAAATAGGGAGTATGCCAGCTGAGTTGGAACTTGAACATCTGGATCAGTAGCAGAAACCTGCAACACCTCAACTCCTGTGTATGTTGGAAGTAACATAACAGTTTCATACACCTCCTGAGAAAACTTTGGAGGAGAGTCATTTGTGTCAGTCACCTCTATGATTACTTCAGCTGGATTTTCTGCTGTCAGTTGTGGTCTCCCACTATCTCTAACATGTACATGGAAGTGAAAGCTTGCAATTGTTTCTGCATCTAAACTGGCAATAGTTCTCACAGATCCTGTGCTTGAGTCCACTGAGAAAAACATTCTGGCTGTATCTTCAACAATCTCGTAAACAAGGAGTGCATTCTGATTTTGGTCTGCATCTGTGGCTTTTATCAGAAGTGGAAGATCATTGGTGCTCATGACAACACTATTGATGGGTACAGCCTCACTTATAATTCCAGTATACTTGGATTGCTGGAAGACAGGAGGGTTATCGTTTTCATCAAGTACCTGGATGTTAACAGTCACATTTGAAGACATACCTGCCATGTTAGTTCCTTGAACAACTAAAGCATATGAAGAAATATGTTCAAAATCAAGATTTCTTTGTGTAGTTATCACTCCTGCATACTGATTGATTTTAAAAGTTCTTTCAGTATTACCAGCTTTGATCTCATAAATTAGAGTAGATTGGCTCAGTGCTGTTATTGTTGCAACAGAAGTACCAACTGACACATTTTCATTCACTTCTGCCTGGTATTCTTTATGGGGAAATTTAGGGTGGGAATTATCAGAGATAGTTACTGAGATCCGGACCATGGTTGTGGCTCCTAACGGTGGAGATCCATGATCACTGACTTTCACTGTGATGACGTAATGGCCAATGGAGGACACATCAAGCTCTTTGGCAACTGAAATGATACCCAGTACAGGATCAATTTTGAATGTATTTCCTGTATTACCTAATAAAGACAAAAACAAAAATTAGAATCACAATAACTTTTAAATTTAAAAATTACAATATGTGTCTGGTGTGTTTCTATGTAAACACCTAAAGGCTACTGGAATAATTGTAGTTTAAAGTAACCATTAACTAGGCTAGGCAACAAAAAGATACTAAAAGAGAAAATGCTATATATTACCAGCTTCTATTGAAAAGCGGAGCTCTGCATTTTCTCCTTTATCTCGGTCCAAAGCTGTCACTTGAAGGACAGCAGAGCCAATGGCTGCAGACTCAAACATGGAACCCTCATATAAAGTGCTAGTGAAGTATGGGGCATGGTCATTTGCATCATCAACAGTCAAAAAGACTCTTGCCAAATTCCGCCTATAAGGAAACTCTTGGTCTCTGACCTGGTAAGAGAGCATAAAAAAAATTAATGAAAAATAGCACAAAATACAGTTTAATTTTCTGTCTTCCATTATTAAACTAATTTCAGCTTGTCAAACTGATTATTGACTTTCCAATTTGAAAAGAACAGCACTTTACAAAGTCAAGCCCAAAAGAAAGCTGTAATTATGACTTTTGTTATCTAATGAAGCAGCCTATAATTAGCCTTTTCTTCATCTCCTTCCTCGAGCACACTGTGGATTGTGTCTGGGTGCCTATTTATTGTGTTTTTAAAACTACCACAGTAATGAGGGTTTTTAGGACAAATGTCTACTCATTTGAGATCACAGAAGTCATCCTTCAAAAATTAGAGTGTATATGTGTTTATATATAAATAAGCAGGTCTGAAACTGTTATGCTATAATACATATAGACTGCAATGTTCTCACTGTTATGCATTCCAAAACCTCCAGTTTATTTTAGAAGAAAGAATAGGAAAAAAATGTAAAAAAAAAAAAATAAATATACAGTGTTTATCCTTTGCTCTGGCTGCCCATTAATTTTTGGCCTCCTAGTAACTTTCCTCTTTGTTTTCAGATACACCGTAATGATGATTTGCAATTCCCAGAGCAGAATATTGTCCATCTGTTCACAGTCGGACAAACCAAGGAGTGCATATACCAGGATGCAATCTGCAAAGCATCTACACAACCCTGGCCCATTCTTATACCGAGAAATTTATAGTAATCATTTGTGCGTTTACCCTGCAGTGTGTTTTTTTAGATTGTATTGAGATAAGCTAGTGAAAACATCTTATTGAGACTACAATTTGTATGGAGCACTCACTGTCAGTCCTTTTATTGCATATATTCACATTCCACTATCTTTACGTGGCATAAGCTTCTTTGTCTCCACAAACGTTCTTTAACAGATTATTAAAACAAATTCGCGTTTGTGGAGAATGTGCAATATTTACAATACTGGAAGACCAGTTCACTTTTTGAGATATACAGTTATCTGTTGTGATTCATAGAGTTTAGCGTTCAGGTTCCTTGCAAATGCAAAACTCCCTGAATATATTTTTGGCACATGATTACTGCATATTTATTGCACTATACAAGATGCAAAAAGTTGTGAGAAATACAACATAGAATGATCACTGCGCAAGCAAATCATACTGTATGTGTGAGGCTGACTGCCAAGAGAAAGTGCATAGTTCAGCAGTTCTTTAGTAAAATGTAACTTTTTCCAAAGTTTACCTTATTATAATAAAGTTGTGTGTATATTTAAGGTAGTAAACAACAACAATTATTAATATCACAGATACAAAAGAAATACAACAAAACACTAAGTTCAAAATGATAACACAACACACTCTAGTTTCGCAGATGCAGATGATGGTGGTGTAGATATGAAATCCCATGTGAACAGCTTCCTATAAGATATACAAAGCTCTCCCCCACCATGATGCTGATATAAGATTTGTAGAAGTTGGGAGCGCTCCCCAGGCAAAGACATTTTTCACCCTAGATGAAATTACATCAACAAGCAATTATAGGAAAAGGACATAAATCCAGAGAAAACTGTAAGATTATGTATGTAATTGAAGCGTTGAAACAAAAAGACACCACCAATTGCGGTCCTACAGGTTTCGTATGACTCACTTTTAAAAGAAGCGCCCTCATCTTGTTTCACCCAGCAACCTTCATGGCAACCGCTGAAGCTGCCCAATGGCACAGTACTCCTAGGGTTGCAGTCCACTTAAATAGGGTATTAACAACATGGTTGTGGTTTTCAGCAATAGATTGAAAAACTCGCAAAATAATTTCCATTTAATTATTGAAGACTAACTCGCAGATCCATGAATCGAACACCTTTGAATAGCCAAGAGCCAACCTATATGTGTATACTTTCACCTGGTCATCAGAGTGGTACCTGAGGGTTCGAGAGGTGGCTCCACGCCACATCTGCTACAATATATATATATATATATATATATATATACTGCGGTGGGTTGGCACCCTGCCCAGGATTGGTTCCTGCCTTGTGCCCTGTGATGGCTGGGATTGGCTCCAGCAGACCCCCGTGACCCTGTGTTTGGATTCAGCGGGTTGGATAATGGATGGATGGATGGATATATATGTATATAAGTAGATATGTATATATATATGTATATAAGTAGATATATATATATATATATATATATATATATATATATATATATATATGTATGTATGTGAATGTATGTATGTATGTATATATGTATGTCTATATTTATATATACAGTAATCCCTCCTCCATCGCAGGGGTTGCGTTCCAGAGCCACCCACGAAATAAGAAAATCCGCAAAGTAGAAACCATATGTTTATATGGTTATTTTTATATTGTCATGCTTGGGTCACAGATTTGCGCAGAAACACAGGAAGTTGTAGAGAGACAGGAACGTTATTCAAACACTGCAAACAAACATTTGTCTCTTTTTCAAAAGTTTAAACTGTGCTCCATGACAAGACAGAGATGACAGTTCTGTCTCACAATTAAAAGAATGCAAGCATATCTTCCTCTTCAAAGGAGTGCGCATCAGGAGCACAGGCTGTCAGAAACAGAGAGGAAAGCAAACAAATCAATAGGGCTGTTTGGCTTTTAAGTATGCGAAGCACCACCGGTACAAAGCTGTTGAAGGCGGCAGCTCACACCCCCTCCGTCAGGAGCAGTGAGAGAGAGAGAGAGAGAGAGAGAGCCAGAGACAGAGGAAAACAAAACAGTGAAAAATCAATAGGTGCCCTTTGAGCTTTTAAGTATGTGAAGCACCGTGCAGCATGTCGCTTCACGAAGCAGCTGCACACAGAAGGTAGCAACGTGAAGATAATCTTTCAGCATTTTTAGACGAGCGTCCGTATCGTCTAGGTGTGCGAACAGCCCCCCTGCTCACACCCCCTACGTCAGGATCAGAGAAAGTCAGCGCAATAGAGACAGAGAAAAGTAAGTTGGGTAGCTTCTCAGCCATCTGCCAATAGCGTCCCTTGTATGAAATCAACTGGGCAAACCAACTGAGGAAGCATGTACCAGAAATTAAAAGACCCATTGTCCTCAGAAATCCGCGAACCAGCAAAAAATCCGTGATATATATTTAAATATGCTTACATATAAAATCCGCGATAGAGTGAAGCCGCGAAAGGCGAAGCGCGATATAGCGAGGGATCACTGTATATATATATATATATATATATGTGGAACCTCGAGATACGATCACCTCTGTATACGAGAAATTCAAAATACGAGGAAAGTATGAGCGAAAAATTCAGATCTAAATACGAGCATTGGCTCGCGTAACGAGCCACGAGCCAGGCTGTGGGTATAGCTCGCGGCTTAGCGAGGGGGCGTGGTAGCAGTTGCGAGCTGCAATCTGCGGTGTCTGCGTTTCTCACTTAAGTGTACAGGTGGGAAACTGCCCACATCCATGATTGTTCCTGTGGCTGATGGGCTGCAGCTGCCATGTCCTCCCCGCATATATAGAGAAGCGCGAGCCGGTTAAGGGGGAGAAAAAGTAAAACAGAGGAGAGAGAGAGAGAGAGAGAGAGAGAGAGAGGGGGGGGGGCAGGCAGGCGGGCGAGTGAGTGCAGGCTCGCGTGTAGCTGAACAGTGAGCTGAACAGGCGAGCCAAACAGCTGAAGCAGGACGGTGTAGACAAGGTCAGCTGCATTAAGAGTGTCTCGCCTGTTGCAGAGCCCGCAGGTGAGACGCTAACAGAGAAGAAGCACCGGGGATTGTCATCTGTTTTTTAAAGACGGCATCCTTTTGACATTTTAACCTCGTGTTAAAGGATTGTTATTCTTGTGTATTTTAAACCTCCACTTCACAACTGTTTTAAGGATTATTTATTTAAAGATTTATTGAATGCTCTACTGCACTTTGGACACCTGTTTTGATTCTTTTAATAATCAGTTATATTATTTACCAGTGTTATTTATTAAAGGTAGACTACAGTATATATAATTTATCAGTGTTATTTGTTAGGAAAATTGATTTTTATGTTAATATATTTGGGGTGCAGAACGGATTAACTGGATTTCCATTATTTTCAATGGGGAAGTTTGTCCTAGATACGAGAAATTCGCTATACAAGCTCAGTTCTGGAACGAATTAAACTTGTATCTAGAGGTTCCACTGTATATATATATATATATATACTGTATACACATACACACACACACACACACAATATATTATTATATAATATATGTTGGGTTGAAGAATAACTAATATGTTTAAATTTTTAAGTGATGTTAGTTAAAAGAGTATAAAACTAAAGTCAAGTACAGTGGGGAAGCATTCAATATATAAAACATGTTGATTATAATTGCAGTAAATTTAAACGTAAATATAAAACATAAGCAATTAACACAAAAAAATTGCATATGTGCAGTGAGCTGCTTTCTTTTTGATAAGTCAATATCATGTCTAATGGCCCAAACTTCAACCAAGGAAGTCACAGGGTAGGCTGTCAGCATGGAGCTTTTCCGAAACAGCTCAGAATTTAGCAGTGCAGGCAAGACATGGGCCTGCTGTATCATGGCAACATGCTATGGGCTGCTTTCCCAGTTCAATCTGTCACTCGAGTAATTTATGTGCCCTTGTGTGTGTTTTAGTGTGTCTAGAATCTTAGCTGTAAGCTATTTTATGTCTGAACATTTATTATAATGTCTAACAAAAGTACACTAAAGCATTATATTCAGATCAATAGTTTAGCTGAGCTGCCTGAATTTATGAATACTTTATTGCTGTATTTCTGGAAAAAATGGCTAAACTATATGATAGCAATGCTAAGCTGAAGTAGCAAAAAGATATTTTAATTATTATTAATCACTAAACCCAAAATCCTTGACATCTTTTAAATATACCTTTATTAGTGTAAATGTAAAGAAACAACAGGTAAGGAATGCTTCGATTTTAGTCACAGCTCATTATGCGCATGCTTCTAAACGAAGTCACGTCTCTGACCATCAGTACACAGCCTGCCTAGAGCCACTCACGTTCTGCCTCTTTAAAAAAGGCACTCAAGAGACGGTGTTTAGAATTCAAGCCTGGAGGTGGCAGAATCATTAACTGTGCAGACCTTCATGTATATTTATTATATTTTCCTTATTCATCGAGCTGATTCTGTCTCTGAATTCAATGAGGACTGGTGACCTGTGAACTCCAACAGGACATTGTCAGTAACACTGAAATCTGAGGTAGATTTGAGGATCACTAGCCAATTTTCATCTATATCAAAAAGAATTCATATATTATTTTTGCACTATATTTGTGCACATTTATTAAATCTGCTGTTTGTGAACCTCAGTTATAGTGTATTGTAGTGACTTATGAAACACACTCTGAAATACTTGTAACTTAACTGTGGAGGCCAGTGGAGGTCATTTTATTCTAACAGTGGAACACTGAAGTTACGATTAGTCCTACAATAACCTGCTTTTTAGAGAAGCAAGGTACCCCTCTAAAAACATTTTTAATTTACTTTGCCCATATTTCTCTCCATTTTCTTGCTGGTTTATTTTTGGCTTATTTTTTATCTTTCTTGCTGGCTCTGTTTCCCCACTGTATTTCTTTTCTCTCTGTCCTGTATGTATACCTTATTCTGCACTGTACAGTAATTAAACAACATGGGATTTCGTTTGAAATATATGCAAGCTTCCCAATTTCAACTAACCTCTTTTAATTCTTTCATTCCAAATGACAGTAAGTTAAACTGCAATAGCTCAAAATATTAAGACTTTTTCAATGGAAAAAATATGTAATCACAAAGCTATGTATCAATTTTTTGCAGTTTTCCTATCCATTTTTGTTCAATACTACAAATAAAGTATTTTACTTCTCAAAATACATGGTATGTTAATGGCTTTTACAGTTTTCTCTGTGGTTGTAAAATGCTAGTTCTTACCATTACAGTGAGTATATGCTGGGACCGAACCTCACGATCAAGCCTCTCCGCTGAGTAAATAATTCCAGTGCTGGGATCAATACGAAACATGCGCATGCTGACAGGGTCAATGCTGCTGTGAATTGAATAGCTCAGCTTATGCTTCTCATCTTTGTCGCTGGCAATGACATGGAGGATTTCTGTGTCTGGAATAGTATCCTCTGAAATGGTGACTTCATAGCTATGCTGAGAGAAGATGGGGCCATTATCATTGTTGTCTAAAACTCTGATAAACACCTGCAAAAAAAAAAGAAAGAAAAAAAAATAATGACTCAAGACCATACTTTTATTTCCCCAATGATTCATATCCAGTAGGTGTAGTATCTTAAAAGCCAGTTAATCAATTAAGATCACTGAAATAATATATAACTTCTAAAATTTTATTGAAGTAATGCATTATTATAGACTATAAATAGCAAATTCAAATAGTCATTATTCTCCAATTGGAGCACATTGCTGGCACATTTGAGAGTACTTCTGACACTGAGAAAATTAATGACCAGAATATTTGTGTTTGACCATTAACTTATTTTGTAGGAGCCAACAGTGACTAGGATAGCAGAAGCACATGTTAAGCAAAACTGACGTTAATGAGAGACCGCTTCAGGGCTCATCTACTGGTAGTTCCACTCCAAACCAGAGGGCGGAGCTGTTGCTTGATGCCTTTTCTCTTCCTCCCTCTGCAGAATGAATGACTGGTAGACGTTCCACCTCTGACATCACTTATGACTTCCACCCTCCCGAACTTGCCCCTTCTGGGTCACATTCTTGAAATCCAGCTCTGTTGCCATTCTGGAGTCTTTCTGAAAAAGGCTCTCATCTGAAGAAGACATCTCTGTAATAATTGTGTGCCATTTTTAATCTCAAACCATATTTCGATTATACGGGGTTCACATTGGTGTCCCAACACTTTATGACTTGTTGTGTTATTGATCTACACCTGTTAACTCAAATTTTATAATTTACTAGTAGAGAAAGGAGCAATAAAAACAGGCAGTGAACAAAGTAATAAAAGAAATAACCCTTTGGGCTTACTGTTCACTTGCAGTACCTCCTTGTCCACTCTAGTATGTAGAGGAGACCTCCATTATCCAATGCAGCCCACTGTCTCATTTTATGGGTCCCATCACATTTTCTGTGCCAACTTAGTTCTAGCAATGCATGTTGCCACAATAATCAAGTCCTTGATGTCATAAACCTTGTAAGTCATTTTCTTAATTCTGGGTGTCACATTAGAAAAGTTGTTAACCTGGCCAGTATCGCAGCACTTGGGGTCTGTGTTCAGTTCTGAGAATTTTCTCATTCTACTTCAATTTGTACCAAACATTGAAATAAATGCTATCAGGTTGACTGGGAACGCCACATAGTTTCTATGTAAACATGACTCTTTGTTATATCAAAGGATTCGTGTATGATCAAATATCTTCTTAATACGCTACAATGGCTGTGCCTTTGTCTGTCCAGGATTTTAAAACACCCATAACTTGCAAAACTATTGACCTGAAATTTGGTACACATACAGTGCATCCAGAAAGTATTCACAGCGCATCACTTTTTCCACATTTTGTTATGTTACAGCCTTATTCCAAAATGGATTAAATTCATTTTTTTTCTCAATTCTACACACAACACCCCACAATGACAACGTGAAAAAAGTTTACTTGAGGTTTTTGCAAATTTATTAAAAATAAAAAAACTGAGAAATCACATGTACATAAGTATTCACAGCCTTTGCTCAATACTTTTGCACCTTTGACAGCAATTACAGCCTCAAGTCTTTTTGAATATGATGCCACAAGCTTGGCACACCTATCCTTGGCCAGTTTCGCCCATTCCTCTTTGCAGCACCTCTCAAGCTCCATCAGGTTGGATGGGAAGCGTCGGTGCAGCACCATTTTAAGATCTCTCCAGAGATGTTCAATCGGATTCAAGTCTGGGCTCTGGCTGGGCCACTCAAGGACATTCACAGAGTTGTCCTGAAGCCACTCCTTTGATATCTTGGCTGTGTGCTTAGGGTCATTGTCCTGCTGAAAGATGAACTGTCGCCCCAGTCTGAAGTCAGGAGCGCTCTGGAGCAGGTGTTCATCCAGGATGTCTCTGTACATTGCTGCAGTCATCTTTCCCTTTATCCTGACTAGTCTCCCAGTTCCTGCCGCTGAAAAACATCCCCACAGCATGATGCTGCCACCACCATGCTTCACTGTAGGGATGGTATTGGCCTGGTGATGAGCGGTGCCTGGTTTCCTCCAAATGTGACACGTGGCATTCACACCAAAGAGTTCAATCTTTGTCTCATCAGACCAGAGAATTTTCTTTCTCATGGTCTGAGAGTCCTTCAGCTGCCTTTTGGCAAACTCCAGGCGGGCTGCCATGTGCCTTTTACTAAGGAGTGGCTTCCGTCTGACCACTCTACCATACAGGCCTGATTGGTGGATTGCTGCAGAGATGGTTGTCCTTCTGGAAGGTTCACCTCTCTCCACAGAGGACCTCTGGAGCTCTGACAGAGTGACCATCGGGTTCTTGGTCACCTCCCTAACTAAGGCCCTTCTCCCCTGATCGCTCAGTTTAGATGGCCGGCCAGCTCTAGGAAGAGTCCTGGTGGTTTCAAACTTCTTCCACTTACGGATGATGGAGGCTATTGTGCTCATTGGGACCTCCAAAGCAGCAGAAATTTTTCTGTAACCTTCCCCAGATTTGTGCCTCGAGACAATCCTGTCTCGGAGGTCTACAGACAATTCCTTTGACTTCATGCTTGGTTTGTGCTCTGACATGAACTGTCAGCTGTGGGACCTTATATAAACAGGTGTGTGCCTTTCCAAATCATGTCCAATCAAATGAATTTACCACAGGTGGACTCCAGTTAAGCTGCAGAAACATCTCAAGGATGATCAGGGGAAACAGGATGCACCTGAGCTCAATTTTGAGCTTCATGGCAAAGGCTGTGAATACTTATGTACATGTGCTTTCTCAGTTTTTTTTATTTTTAATAAATTTGCAAAAATTTCAAGTAAACTTTTTTCATGTTGTCATTATGGGGTGTTGTATGTAGAATTCTGAGGAAAAAAATGAATTTAATCCATTTTGGAATAAGGCTGTAACATAACAAAATTTGGAAAAAGTGATGCGCTGTGAATACTTTCCGGATGCACTGTATACTACGTGACGTCTACTATCCGCTTTCAGGGTTATGATTGACCTCCAATGTTATTCCTCTTTTTATTTTTATTTTATTTTATTGTAGAATCAACTCCCAGCAGTGGCCAGCAGGGCGGCCATGCAGTGCATGCGTACAGGCGCCATTCTCATCCCTAACACCTTCGCCATCACTTTCCCTACCTCTTGGTATCTTAAATCAATCTCGATGCAGATTGAAGACTTAAGTGCCAGCTTAAGTGAAAAATTAAGGAAAACGTACTAAGTAACTGCAACGCAAACACTGACTTAATCAATTTTAACGCGAAAAGATGCCGGCGAAAGAAGAGAAGAAGCGGGCTGCTAGGGTGGAGAAAAGAACAGCTGCTCAGGAAGCAGCAAGTGCATCAACCTCTGAGCAAACGAATGCTAAATGTACAGAAAGAGTATGAAAACTATAAATCCTCAAGTCAAGTGTATTATCGTGCAGTGCATCAATACTGGTTAAATTACATTCTATCAAAGAGTTATTCTCTAATAAAATTATAAACTCTTGCTTTCTTATAATACTGACTCATATGTGGATATAACAATAGATTAACTTAAACCGAAAGTAGTCAGGATATAGCGGGTTGGATAATGGATGGAAAATTAGTAAGCAATTGGAAAAAAAAAATATTTTTTTTCATAACTTACTATAATACAAATGCCGGAAATTAGCTTCCTTCATAGGGTATCTGGGCTCTGCCTTACAGATAGGGTAAAGAGCACAGACATTCTGGAGGAGCTCAAGGCAGAGCTGCTGCTTCTCTGCATCAAAAAGAGCCAGTTGAGAATGCCTTCTGGATGCCTCCTTGGGGAGGTGTTTCAGGCATGTCCAACCAGGAAGAGACCCCTGGGCAGACCTATACATGCTGGGGAAATTATATATCCCAGCAGGGCATCTTTGCTTAGACTACTGCCCCCTTCAGGCAGACCTGGATAAGTAGTAGAAAATGGATGGTTGGATGGATGGATTACAAATGAATAAATTACAGATTGATCAAACAAAGAGTATTATGTGTTCTTCAAAGCAGATAAGTCCTCACCTACCCATCTAGATAACAAACAGCAAAAAAGAAAATGAATTAATATAATGACTCAAAGATAGTAAAGTACCCAAACAGTTAGCAAAAGTTCAGCATGTTCATTCATTTGAGGACATTAATAATGCCTGCCCATATTTATTTACTTATTTTTATAAGCTTTATTTTATTCAGTGCGCAATGTTTGTTCATCTCAACTTTTGATTTTTCTCAGTATACAACCCAAACTGCAATTACTTCTTTCATTTCATTAGTATTGCTGTGCATTTGTAGGTTAATTTTACATAAAAAAGTATTCCAGAAAGTAAAGTCAATTAAAATGTGCAAAGTCAGTATTTAGAAATGAGACCAAAACAATAATGCTTTCATCTACAGTCTGATCATATGCCTGATAATGTGAATAAACAAATTAATGACCATCACATCACCATGTCTCATTCAATTTATTCCCATTGGCATTGGTTCTACATACAGAATAGGAATGAAGTGAATCATGAAATTTCAGTTGTTTTTGGCAGTCTTTTTTTTAAAGTAGTGTACGTAAGCCACATTGTGGTAATTAAAAAGCATTATTTAATCAAGACAATGGGATTCAAAAACAATTCCATTTTTTTAAAGAATCAATTAAATATACATTTTTCAAAATAAATTAGAACCTTGACATAATATCCCAAAAGATACCACTTTTAATAATAAAGTATCAGAGAGCATGAGTATCATGGCTTTTTAGTGCAAGGGAACAATTCCACATATTCAAAACATACACCTTTTATATTTGGAGAGAACATCTTAAAAATTAGCATTATAAAGTTTTAGTAGTGTCAAGGCTCCAAGGTAGTATAGTTGATCAGCAGCAGCAAATTTCAACAAGCTGACTCCTGCAGTTTTCCTTAATGTTCAATTTTTATTAAGTCAGACTAAAATATCCAGGGATTCCACAACTAAGAATTTACCCTCTACAGGAATCCATCTTTTCTTCAGCAGAGCCAATCACACACAGCCTTATACTGTTTATTGCTCTCTTATTTAGATTCTAAACAACAATCCATCTCTATTCCACATGACAGACACATCAGATGTAGCTTACATGTTTAACACCCTGATGATAGTCATATGTTTTTAGTTCTGTTTGCATTTTCATATCAATCACATGAGTGGGTTTTCTGCTTGTTAGAAAACCAAGCAGCAGCTGGAAACCTACTGAATTCTCGAGACCTCATGATGGGATGATGATTGGTATATTTATGATATGTGCTGTAGCAGAAGAAAGTCATTTCAGTGATGTTGATTTAAGATTCTATGAAAGGCTCTGGTTAGTGCTTACTTTTAATATTCTAGCACATCCCAACCTACCTTATTACTCATATTCATTCAGATAGCTGAAGGGGGAAATTCTTAGAAAAAATCATGGAATATATGTTAATTTTATGATACTTATACTTTTTTAAATGTCTAATACAGTCTTTCTAGTCTTTAGGATTATAAACAGTTGAGACATACATCCATTACATAAGTGCAGTGCACATATTCAACCCAAGTAAAAATAATCAACATTTTCTTTTTATATGATAAGTACCATTTTAGATTTTATTCCATATTAATTACATACATGTTTATGTTTTGTGAAGTGGTGCCTGGCTGACAAGAGACTTAAGGGTAGCCCTAGAATGGTACAGGCAGAAATTCTTATACAGTCCACGATATATGTATAATGTAGCACCCTGCTGTTCCAAAAATAGTGCTGAGAGCTGGGGTGCTGCATCAAATGCTGGGCCATTACAGCTAATAGAAGAATTAGAGGCACTAATAAACCAGGACTCACAAAGCGGAGTTCTAGCCTAGCCCTTGGAAATGCATCTAGCTTGGAAGGAACAGGCAACGAGAAGTGAGGCCTAGTCTTTCATTTATTTTTTCATACAAATCCCCTATTACAATGGGGATGATTTATGATCTAACTTACATTGACCATGGAATAATTCTTGGGACCAAACAACTTGGTTTCAGATGACCTCATTTCACACACGATTATCTGTAGATCTTATATGGAATGTTTCAGTGAACAGAAAATATTGAGAGAGAATTTCTGTATGCAAAGACGCATTATTAATGACATAGGTTAGAGAAGCTAACAGCAAATCAACAGATTTTAAAACCACACCTTTTTACTACAGTGTCGTGTGGAAAGGTACCATTGAATACCCATGTTGGATCATGAAACAATGGACTACAGCAGCAAAAGACCACACTAGAGTGATAATTTCCATAAAGGAGTGGCATTAACCAACAGGAAAATTAAGATGCCAAACTTAAAAAAGAGCAGTCAAGACAGGAATGTTAAGCCAAAGAAATCCTGTAATATAAGGTCTTCTTGGAAGCACCTTGTAATCTCTGCTACCCAATAGTGGTTTTAATTTGCACAAACATTTAGACACTTCCTTATAGTGGCAGGCTGATGTGATAATATCATGTAACTTCTATAAAAAATATGGTGGTGTCTATGTAAAACAAAGCACGTGAAAAGGTCACAAAACTAACCTGTAAAATAAACATTGATAAAAATACAAAGAAATAAAGAGCTACTAACAACTAGGTTAAACTCCTATCAGGAAGATGAAGCTACAGTGAGTACGTGATTACTAAAACTGGATGACTCAGGATTGGAACAATGTTGACTTGTCTGACAAATGTTGATTTTTGTCACTAAATTAAGATGGTGTGCACAGCACAAATAAATACTTTCAGCAGGAGAAAGTGCCACAAAGTGTGCAACATCTCAAGCTGCTAAAAATGAACATTATGGTCTCTTCAGTTTGGCCCAATGGTCTGTCCAGCCTCCATATCCCAGTCCAATAGAGCATCTTTAGGATGAGGTGGAACATGAAGTTCACAGTATAAATATGTGGTGTAGTTTATGTAAAACATTTTATCACTTTTCACAAAGAATAAATAAGTACTCCATTTTTTTTATGGGACTTGTATCATTATATGTAAACTATATACAGTTTTTTCTTGGATGATGCTGGAATACCATTGTTCCTATCTTTAATTACTAAAGGTGAAACTGTTTTGTTAAATATGACTTTCCTGGCATATAAAAAACTGCAAACTAATTTTAGGAAACTGGCAAATGAGAAATAAGAATATGAACTGTGCTTTAATAAGTTCTATTTGCAGGTTTGTGAGATGCTGATATGAAAGGACTTATTTCCTCAAGGCAGTGAGTGTGTAAATAAGGAGCAATTTAAAGGAACTTACTGAGCAAAACATGTCCAGAATATGATTACAACACTTTGGAATTCCCCACATGACAGAAAGCACAGGGACAAGTATGCGAGCATCCTACTGTATTGGTTAATATGTTGCTGTCCCCTATTATTTTGTAAACTGTCACGTGGTAAAGAGTAGTTTGTAATGAAGGTTAATGAGGGTCAGTTTGGGAAAGGCTCAATTGCAGTGAAATGGGGGTAAAAAGAGTAACAGAAGAGTGAGAAAGGAAGCTTCAAAGGAGAAATTTAGCAATGTGTAGAATGTGGCAAACAGCAGCCCACTAGATGACACAACAGACATAACAGGGCCACCTGCAGTTCCTCCTTTTCATTCCAGACATATCACACCAGAAGAATAATGTATAATCTATGTGTTTACTCAATTCAACTTTTATTGTCATTCATCCACATACATAGTATGTGATTGAACACAATTTTGTTCCTTGCAGTCCCCAGTGCATAGGCAAAAAAACATACACCACAACATTTCCAAGACCAGTGCAACAATATGATGTGACAAAACAAGAAATGCAGGACTATAAAGCTCGAACAATAATTGGGGGAACATTATAGGGATATGGTGCTAGGTGACATGCAGGAGTTCACAAGTTCAACAGCTTGAGGAAAGAAGCTGTTATAGAACCAGACTGTGCTGGTCCTAATGCAGCAGTGTCTTCTACCTAATGATAGGAGGTCACTACACAGACAACGTGTCTGAAAAATGCCCTGGATTGAGGAGAGGGGGACCCCCTGTGATCCTCTCAGCTATCCTCACTACACACTGCAGAATACTATGCTCATGGTCTTTGCTATTCCCAAACCACACAGTGATACAGTTTATCAGGATGCTTGACACAGTTCCTCTGTAAAAGGCGGTAAGAATGGGTTGTGGCAAGCAATTCACTTCAGTCTCTGCAGAAAAAAAGGTGGTGTTGTGTCTTCTTCACTATAGAGTTGGTGTGGATTGTCCAGGAGAGGTCATCAGAAATATACACACCAAGAAACTTGTTGCTACTGACTCTCTCCACAACAGAGCCATTGATAAGTAGTGGGGAATAGTCGGTCGATGTTCTCCAGAAATCAGCAAGCACCTCTATTGTCTTATCAACATTTAGAGACAAATTGTTTTCACTACATCACCTCACCCAATGTTCAACCTCCTCTCTGAATGATGTGTCATTATCATTGCTGATGAGGCCCAATATGGTTGGATCATTAACAAACTTGACAATGACATTGGACTCCGACTTGGCGGTGCAGTTATGAATGAGCAGCATGAACAATTCTGTGCTCAGCATGCAGCCTTGGGGGGTGCCTGTGTTCAGCCTAATGGTGTTTGTTGTTCTGCTGCCAATGTGCACTGACAGTGGCCTCTATATCAAAAAGTCTAGAATCCAATTCCGCAGTGGAATGTCAAGGACCAGCAGAGAGAGTTTCCTCACCAACTGCTGGGGAATGATCATATTGAATGCCAAGCTGAAATCAACAAACAGCAATCTGACATATGTATCCCTAGTGTTCAGGTGAGACAATACAGTGTGCAAGATAAAGGAGATGGTATCATCAGTGAAGTGGTTCAGATGGTAAGCAAACTGGAGTGGGTCCAGAGAGACAGGGAGGATGGATTTGTGTCTTTTGACCAACCAAATGCTAGATGAACATTATGCAAGTAAAAAAAAATAATTTTCAGTAGGAGAGCCTCTCATACTACTGATAGCACCACAACATGTTGTGAGATCTGGCATACTATACAGTGTAATGTGTGGCAGCAGGATTTAGATTTGGACACACACCTGTACTAAAAGGGCAAGCAGCTTTCCAATAGTTTGTAATCCCACCCACCACCATGAAGCACTGGGTAATTTGAACTGTATAAGCCATGAATAATGGGGACATTCTTCTATTCATACACAAATAAGTATTTGTCCCTTGTGACTCACAAAGAAATGCAGTGAAGATGATGGCTGGCTTGTCCTATTGTTTAATGCAGTCAGGACAAGACTAAACAGAGCTATATGTTGATCTTTATTGTTTGGCTGCTGCTACTAAATATAGCTCAAATTTTCAATATGTAATAATAAAACCCAACTGAGTTAAATTGCCAATCCTAAAGTTCGCTAATGATTTCTATTCAATTTTAATCCTTCGGTTAATATGTCATATAGGCAAATGTCATATGTTTGGCTGATGCCTTTATCCAAAGCAACTTACCAGCATTCAGCATTCATTTCAATTATTTATATATGTATTTTTTAACAACTGAAACACAAGCAGATTAAATGACTTGTAACTCTCCAATATATTTATGTTGCATGGACCTTGCCTAAGTTGTACACTTAATTATGTTTCAGATACATAATAAAAATATGATGCAATGACAAAAATATAAAACTACCCACAATACAAAAAATAAGAAATAAAATCTCCCACAGCATCCTACAAAATGCAAAAGCTATCAGATCACCATAGTGTCCTTTTAGAAACAAGAAGTGTTACTTGTTGACACCATTGAATGATCATCATACCACGAAAGGTAAATTTTGATAAATGTACCATTCATTAAAAAACCTTTTTACGGCTTTATGGACAGATATTGTAACTGTATTTGACCTATAAAGGTCCTTTTTAACTGTGCTTTCTCAGAATATTTGTCAGGTATGTTTCCTAGCTGCTGCTGCCAGTATTGATCAAGTTGAACATCTGATGCTGTGTTGTAACTCAGAGTGTTCCACAATGGTTATTAACACTGCCTCATTGTTACAGGAGATTGGGTTTGAAGTGAACACTGTTCTTTGAGGAGTTTGCATATTCTGTCCTTGTCTGCTTGAATTTTTTCTAGGGGTATGCTCATTCTTCCCTTCATCCCAAAGACTTTTCATGTTAGGTTATCTTAAAACTAGAAACGTCTTGGTGTAAGTGTGTGACAGAGGATCTGTGCGGGAGTCGTGGCCTATCTAGCCTTAAGTTACTTCCTTGAGCTGTATGTTTACTCAGGTTACCAACAACTGTGAATTGGAAGAAACAGAGACAGAAATGCATGCATGTACTATAATCTTGTATGTGCTTTGTAATGATGTGTGGTGCCTGCTGTCAGATACACTGGATTAAATAAAGATTGACTGATTAAAAGAAAAGCCAATCACAGAGAAATTAAAATATTTTAGGTCATGTCAATCCAAAAGACAGCCTTAGAATTGATTTACTTTAACCATGCCTTTTAATATTAACAGTTTCAAACAAAATTGTTAAAAGCCCATTTTCCTATTTTAAAGGCTACGCTAAGTTTTAACATATATATATTGACTACCATCAAAAACTTATAATCACCCTTTTAGCTTTTCATGTTGTATGCAGTTAATATTCTAATTAATTTACTTACAGAAAAAACAAATATTGCGGTATTTAAATTCCCCATCTGTGTCTTATAATTATTGTAGTATGGAAGTACATTAGGAAAAAAAACATGTTTATTTCTAACCTTTAAGATATAGAGTTTATATGTTGCAAATATTATCACTATAAATGGTCCTAAGGTCTAAAATAGAAGCCATTAATCTTGAGATGAATCAAGTTGTAAACCTGAAGACCCTTTTTCAACCACATGCACAAGTAAAAGAAAAATTGGCAAATTACACAGTTTTGCCCAGCTTAGTTTGTTTATTCACTTCCTTGGCTGCAACATGCTGGCCATCTTTAATACCATATGGTGCAAATGCTACAACATTCATTATACCGTGCTACATAAACGTGCTTGTCAGAATTTCATTTTTACAAATGTACTCTTACAAGATGTATGCTTCAATTGAAATGGCTGCACCAAATGTTAAAAAAAACTTTCATTACTAAGTAAATTTTACTCACTGTTTACTGATTGCATGTGAATACTCTTATCTGTCGTTCAATGTAAAATCTATTTTACTCTGGTAATGGAGGGCGGTACAGTGGTTCACGCCAGTGACCTGGGTTACATTCCAGGCTATGTTACTGTCTCGATGGAGTCGTAAAGTTTGCATGTAATTGTGTGTTTTCTGCAGATTCTTCTCAGTACTTTGCAGGTGAGATTATGTGACTTTAATTGTGCATGAATCTGGTACAGTATGTGACTGAAATCCTCTTTTTGTTTGATTCCTCTTCTGTGCCCTGTGCTGCTGGGATAAGCTGTAAATCTGTACAAGAACATGTAGGTTCCTAAAGTAAAATGATGGATTGATGGATGGTGGTGATGTTGCTAGAACACATATTGTATTAGTGTAAGCCACAAATAAGAATTAAAACAATATTTTGTCAAGAAGGCGGCACGGTGGCGCAGTGGGTAGCGCTGCTGCCTCGCAGTTGGAAGACCTGGGGACCCGGGTTCACTGCGTGGAGTTTGCATGTTCTCCCTGTGTCTGCGTGGGTTTCCTCCGGGCGCTCCGGTTTCCTCCCACAGTCCAAAGACATGCTGGTTAGGTGGACTGGCGATTCTAAATTGGCCCTAGTGTGTGCTTGGTGTGTGGGTGTGTTTGTGTGTGTCCTGCGGTGGGTTGGCACCCTGCCCGGGATTGGTTCCTGCCTTGTGCCCTGTGTTGGCTGGGATTGGCTCCAGCGGACCCCCGTGACCCTGTGTTCGGCTTCAGCGGGTTGGAAAATGGATGGATGGATGGATTTTGTCAAGAATGTCTTCCTGGTAGGATAGACTTTTACAATTAAAACAACTGAAAACAATCCTAACCAACAACTGCTACAATTATTTTTTTGAGGATATGGAAGGCATGTTTAATGTCACTTTTGTAAATGGAAATTAACATAAACTAGGTACATTTTCTCCCTGTGTTTAAATAACATTTAATGCACATAATAGAAATGACAAAAAAAACAATACTTGAGTTTAGTTATCAGTACAAGTAATAGATACACTTCTAACAGCCAGAAACTTAAATTAATAAATGTGATTTGATGGAGAAAAAAAAATATTCTACTGATGTTTATGTATCAATGATCATGTGAGTAAGTCCTTTACAGAATATGTGGGTGCGCAACATACAATCTCACTCCCTCATACTTAAAAGATCACTCAGAAAATAGGAGTTCACTTTTGGCCCAATGAGTCATAAAGGCTTGTTTCCAAATGGGCCACAGAGAAGGTTCACCAACTGGTGGATGTGAATTAGTATCCCAGAAAGTGGAGCCTGTCTGTGATGAATTATGCCATACTTACAATACAACACATAATAATGGGAAGCAATGTTGATTAAAACAACAACAGGCAGACTTTTTGACTTTTAGTTTGTTGATTTGAGTTTTTAGAATTTACTTTCATCATGAGTTGCACTTTAAAATAATTAACATTCAGACTTGAACTTCTAGCTTGACATAAAAATGAAAGTTCCAGTTATATTTATTCAGCTGGTACTGGAGACAGCTCTCTGTGCTGTTTGAAAATATTGGGCCATCTTAGCATAAAGGCAGTGATGGAGGTTGCACATTTGCAAAACTGTTTCAAATGAGCACAATATAATTTATTTTGTTTTTTCGTCTTTAATGAGACAGCAAGATGAAAGTAAAAAAAAAAACTTTACTTATTTATGTATGTATGTATATGTTTATTTATTTATTGCTATTTAAAAACGATGAATTCAAAGGCTTCAGTAGATTGCAGTATATTTTATTAACATGTCAGATAAACAGAGAAAAATAGAGCAAACTACAATAAAGAAAGTGAGCATATCACAGATATAGGATATATGCACTGGCCAGCACCTCGTGCAAGTCTCGACAGCAGAGAAAATGTAAATATTGTATGATGTATGATGTTGGAGCGGGAGTGAAGTGTTAAAGGATTTAATCTCCAACCTTCTTAAGTCTGTGGCATACTTTAAGCCAACACTTTGATGGTCTAAAAATATGTTCAATTAAATAAATTAAATCCCAAAGGAAAAAAATGAAGCAAAGACTTGAAAATGTTCTTTAAAGCCTTTGACATTTCTTCCATGCTTCTTCATTGCTAATTTTATGTTTGATGGCATTCCCATCTTGGGTGATGATTCTGTGCAATACTCTGAACCACCCCATTAAAAACAGAAGTAAAAACTGTACTTTTTAGTATATGCAGCCTTTAAATTGCAAAACAGCCCTTTCCTTATTATAAAGTGAGAAGATAAGTCTTTCATGAGTACTGCATTACTAGGTCAAACATGTTAACAAACAGTAAGGATATACAACAATGAAATGAATATATATAGAAATCAATTTGAGAATGGAAGAACTGTCCGCTCTTCAGTAGGTGCAAAAAGTCAGTTTTGAGAAAATGAATATAATAATAGTGGATCTTAGGCTGCAGTGCTGTGTGGTGGTTAACATTCACTGTTTCACTGCTCCACAGACTAGAGCTCAAATTATAGTCTGGTCAGTACTAGGACGCAGCTTGCACTCTCATCCTCCTTAGACTGTCAGGTTAACTGGCATATCTGAACGGATCAGACTGAGTGCCTCATTCAGGGCCCTGGGACGAATTCTGCTAGAATATTCTCTAGCACACACACAACAATGTAATGGATAAAGCAAGTTCAGAAAATGAACAATGTTTCAACCTTTGTACCCTCAGGACCCAGTTTCAGAAAGGCTGAAATATATTGCACAGCCATTTTGATCGTTTTGGTGGACTTGGGGAAGAGACGTCACAGAAATTCAATAGCTGAAATGACATTTTCATAACCCACCAACAGCAATACACAACCCAAAAGTAGCTGAGAAAGAATCAATTGGAAGATCCAAAGTGCAAACAAAAAAAGCAAGTGATTTCTTTTTTTGATGTTCATCTTAAGAATGACTTACAGAGCTCAACACTCAAGAGATTTTCATAGATGATACACATAAACACTTTATTGATTTTAGGGTCAGTCTAAGAACTGCAAACAAACACACACATACTGTACTACCTCTTATAGTACTGTACAAGAACTCTGCATTTACTTATTATGAATTTTCATTCAGCTGATAATAGGCATATAATATTTTGTAATTTATAATTTCCACTACTGCTTCTCCGTGTTTAAGGGAGTTTTTGATCAATAATATTCATAAAAACTAAATGATTAAATGATAGAGATTAATAAAACACTAAAGATGATTAGTATAAAGCAAAATGAAGTAATCTTGCACAGGGTAAAAACATAAAGAAGATTTTAAACCTTTGCTTTGATTTTGAATGTTTACATAATAAAGAAAAAGATTAGTATGGCTGATTAAATTCTGATGAAAAAAATAAAAGTGCTCGGCAATGAAAATGAAGCAATTTAAGCCTGCTTATCTGTCAAGACTAGAGCATCCCTCTTATGCATTTGTGAAACTGCCTGCTGGGTATCATTATAGTTTATGCAGACTCTTCATTCATCAAGAAACAAAATAGATGTGTCCTTTTAGCCATTATTCCTCAAAATTAGCAACAGGTAGAAACAGTGTTGAAGTTGTGGTAGGTTGTCAGTACAGTTGCCTGAAGAGCACAGAACTAAACCTACTTACTTAAGCACAGATTTCTCTGCTCCTGGATCACTTCTTTTTTTACTAACAAAGCCCTATTTGTAGAAAATACGGGGTGAGACTGAAGATGACACAAACTCTAAGGAGGCCATGTCTTAGATATTTAGCCATAATTAAAGTTTATTCTTTATGCAATTTAGATGATCAGGTGAATCTTGATCAAATGCTTTCAAATCTAAAGAGTTGTTAATAAGATCCACATTCACCCACAACAAGTCCGAAGGTTTCATATACATGTGTAGTTTTACATATTCATAAACTTTATTTCTTTCAATTGTGCTTATTTTCTAAAATGAGACAAGGCAACCCATTATATCCCAAAATATATTAATCAGATCAAGTAAGGATAGACTCTGTATCATGGATTCATTTAGATCATTACAGGGTTCCATTTCTTGGTCATCATTGTTAATCGTACATATTAAAAGGTTTTAGTTTGAGAACCATTTTTGATGTAATCTCACTGCACTGTGCATACAATGTTATTACCATGCTACTTAAAAAAAGTAATACATTAATGAATAATTTTATATTGAAGACTGTATTGACAACCAAACACTTATTTCCTTGTCCTGAATAATTATTTTCAGTTCAGTGACAATGATACACAATCATTAAACTTGTACTGGACTCAAATGACTGAATGACAATCTTTAGCTATATAAGTCAAAGTATTAAAATGACATAAAAGTGCAGATAAAATTCTGTTGCAAATATCCAGTCTAACTGCATTGAAGCTTAGAAATCATTACCTAAAACCTTTATTGTGCAAATAGTGTTCCATTATTGGATGTTATAATGTTATTTTAAACACTGTGATATGTTATCCTTTACTAGTATTTCATTTAGTAAAATGCATGATATATATACAGTAGGAGTTTAGCATTTTTCATCTATTGTATACTGACAAATTTGCTTAAGGCAATTTTTCAGTGAGAATATGATAAAAAATTGTAATAATACCTTCCAGTGCTCACAAATTATTAGAGAAATTTTTCAAATTGACATTTAAAAAAAAAAAAAAAAGGAAAAAAAATGTTAAAAGTTAAGAAAAAAACAGCATTTAACGTATTGATCAACTGACTTGTGACATATGTCCATACCTGTGTACTAGCAACGTTCACTCCATCGGTAACTTCAACTGTCATATTATAGATGGACTTCTGTTCTGCATCCAAAGGTTTTGCAATGACAATAGTTCCAACACCTTTCTCAATGTCAAACATGCTGTCATAGTTTCCACCTGCATTATTTGATATTTATGAAAACAGCATTATCATTATGTAGAAATGCAAGTTACTTACAGATTTAATATTGCAGATGTTTCATAGTTTCTTAAGCATAACAGGATATTAAAATGTAACTATTACCATTAATTTTGCATAAAAAAAAAATTCTAGTCCAGCACACATCCCATGACCTCATTTACTTCTAATGACAAGAGCTGCATATATTAGTATCACATGCTACAGATGCGTTTAGAATTAAGACTTGAATAAAAACCCCTGGAGCAAACCTGAATTGAGGCAAAATACCACTAAACGCTATTAGAAGCTACATTTGAGAGAAATATCTGATTTCAGTGTAACACTTTTGTTAAGGTAAATCACCTATATAGCCATCAACTTTGGAATTCACTCTTATTTCAGGATATAAATCACAGTAAATCAAAACTGATCAAATACAGCATTTGCAAAGATCCTACCAAATTGTTTTAGATGAATGTGGTTCTTCAATTTTCAATATTTAATAAACACATAATCTGTAAATACAATCTTAAACACCTATGTTTGGCTAAACAGTGAGCATTTCTGTGTTTTATAGTTCAAAGGTCAAATATAAGTACAAACATTATTCAGCAAACCATTTACCTTTAGTCTGTTACTGGATCATAGGAAGCCAGACCCTCTCCCAGCAGCACTGGGTGCAAGGCAAGAACTGCTCTGGATGGGGCTCCACAGTCACGTGTTGCCCCTCGTGATGAGTATAATCCATCCATCCATTATCCAACCTGCTATATCCTAACTGCAGGGTCAAGGGGGTCTGCTGGAGCCAATCCCAGCCAACACAGGGTGCAAGGCAGGAAACAAACCCCAGGCAGGGCACCAGACCACCGCAGGGCACACACACCCACACACTAGGGACAATTTAGAATCGCAAATGCACCTAACCTGCATGTCTTTGGACTGTGGGATGAAACCGGAGCACCCAGAGGAAACCCACGCAGACATGCAAACTCCACGCAGGGAGGACCCGGGAAGCGAACCCGGGTCTCCTAACTGTGAGGCAACAGCGCTACCTATTGCGCCACTATGCCGCCCAGTGAGTATAATAGTTACAAATGAACATTGCAATATGGTCTGAAATCTTTAAATAACCAGTCACATTACCACAGCCACACTTAAAGCATTCCCAGGTTGTTGAAGGTTATGCACATAGAGCAAAAATCAGCTAATTCATAAAATAACATATGCATTACAGTTGGAAACTTGCACACGCATTCCCAGCCTGCACTCAGAGACGAACACTTATAAAAAAAAAAAATTGAACCGAGTAGAGGAAATAAACCAGGAAACAAGACTTAGCTTTGTTGCCTAGTTCCTGTGTTAGAGTAAAAACGTAAGATATGTGGATCAGTTATTGATAGTGCATGACATAGGTGTACCAATGAGAGAGTAAAATGGTATGCACTGAAGTGTACTAATGAAGTTACAATTTTAGACATTATAAAAACAGGGTTAGTTTAAATTAAAAAAGTGGATTTAAATTGGGTGATTATGCCACTTTGCATGCAATACTGTAGAAAAACAAATGTAGCTAATGAATGATGCTTCCTAAATAAAAACACATACAGTATAAATAAAAGTAATTAACATGTGAGATGCATGCTGATGAAAATAACACAAGCACCAAACAGGTTTAAATTCATTTTACAGTGGGAATTTTTAATCTGTACAACTTTTCAAAAAAGAACAAAGAAGCTATGGCAAATATACCCTTTGGGCTTAATTATCTTTGCATCTCATTAAACAAAAAAGCAGCTTTCCTAAAATTATTCTTAATCTTACATTATTGTTACATTTTCTGATACTTTTCATCTTTTATTTTTTTACTTTTAATTTTTTTTTTTTAATTCGGAGAATCCAACATTCCATACAATCTTGTCAAACTTAACAAACCATAATCCAACCTGTGCTCAAGAGAAAGAGAGGACTAAAACACAAGCAAATCTTTGAAAACAACAAAGGAGAATGCTTATTCCAAGATTTATATGGTTGCTGCCCAGTTTTAAAAGTGAAAATTAGGTGGTGCCATGCTCAATTCTGCTTTAGGTTGTTGTAGAGTAGGCCTTTGGATGCATGGATGTTTTGACTTGAAATAAATGAGGTTATAATTGAATCTAATTTCTTAAGGAACAATTTTTTAATGTATATGGGGATGATCTGAAATAGAAATAGAAGCTTGGGAAGGATGTTCATTTTGACAGTATTGATTCTTCCTGCTAATGTGAGATAGAGGGTAGACCATCTGTTCACATCTTGTTTAATTTTTTCCATGCAGACAGCAATACAGGCTACCAGTACCTTCAATGTAACATTTATGTAAAAAACTTACATTTACTGAATAACTTCGGGTCAGTTTAGAGTTGCTAATAACTTTACCTTGTCTATGACTGTAAACTGGAGGAGTAGGAGGAGGTTGGGAGCATACACTGATACAGCACCTTGCTGCAACCACCACATATTTCAGACTAAACAGTAAATTCCCAAAGAACAGAGGCAAAATTGTTAAATGGGGTGTATTCCCTGTAACACTGGAATGGAGCAAATACTGGGGATCAGAAGATACCTCATGTGGTTATGTCCCATGTGGTTATGTCTTTTTTTATTATTAAGGTTATCTAATGTATAATATTTGTCAGCAAAATAGCAGGTCTTCCTGGGCAGTTATAACTCGATGACCACTTTGCAGTACAAAGTATAATGGATATTCAAATTTCAGTTATAACTCATAACCAATGGACATGCAAGAAACAAGTTCAAAATTCTGTTTAAAAAAATTAAGATAAAGATACAATTAATTTTGATTGCTCTCTTTCTATTTCCACACAAAATGCATACATAAAACAATTTCTATATAAGTGGTAATTTAAGCAGCTCTTTAAAGATTGACTTTGAAAGGTGCTATATAAACTAAAGTTTAACCAATTGACCTAACCAACCAATAACTAAGAATGAGAAGGAGTGACTTAGAAGCCATGGTTGACTTTATTCTGCCAATTTTTTCATTATTGTTCAATTACTATTTTTTGGCATGAAGCATAAAAGCAGAAATTGAATTCAGCAGAAGGTGCCAGGTTTTTGAAAAAGGACCAGCTTTTATAATAAACGAAGTTCATCCACTTCCCTAAAGATAACACATTAGGCAGCCTGTCTTTTTTCTTTTCATTCATTTCTGAAATGGAGACCACTCACCAGGATTTATAGCAGAAATCTTAGGGTAAAGAGCTAAATGCACAAAGTAATACTAGTTCAAGCTGTGAGACCACTTGTTTGGAAAATTGCACTGTAAAATCTGCCTTAATTAAATGCCGGTACCATTTCACAACATAAATTGATTTAAATAAGTAAATTACCTGGCCTTTTCTGACTCAAAGCATTTAGCTGAAATGGTGAAATAATGTGACTATTATTTGAATGGAGCCTAACTATCACAGTCCTTTATTTTTTTAATTAAAAGTATGGAAAATGGCTCTGTACTTAAAAGGTTGTTTCAGATTTTCGATAGAAGTGACAATCTGACAACAAAAATCTAGGTTTGTTTTATTATCCAAATTTCCTGTTTTATTGAAACATTTCATTTCAAAGTAAAGCTCTATAAACCCAATCCCTGCATTTGCTGTTTTTATCGTGGCAAATGAACTTCAAGTCAGTTAAGTCATTAAAAATTATCAGTAGCAAAGACTGGGACCATGAGCAGGAGATCATCTATCTTTGAATTTTCTTTTGGTTAACACCAACTAGACTTGCATGGAAAAGAACTGCTGCACATACAACAGAGACACATGCTTGAAACTGAACATTTCCAACCAAATTTCATTGAATTTCTTACATCAGGCTGCATGTTCTTTGGACCTATAAAGTGGTACAGTACATGTTTGGCTTTTTATTTTAATAGTAATTGTGTAGATTGCTTAAGAAGCACAATGCAGTAACCGTAATCAAGTGGCTAATGTATCATAATGCACAATAACAAAAATACACTACTTGACAAAAAAGAGATTTTTATTTTCTTTGAAAACTAAAAGGTTTTCTTGAATATTACATAACAGATAAATTAAGTGGAGAGTTAACAATTTCACTTCATTAATATCTGATTATAAAATTAGCCATGTTTTCCATCTTTAATCAGGTCTGTTTAATCTAGAATGGAGAGTGGACACAAATATTAACTGAAACAAAAACAGCAACATCCAAGTATCGAAATTTACACAACAAACGGTGAAGTCAGATGGGGAGAGTCTTTCTGATAAATACTAGATTCTAGTGTCAATAGTTTGCATCTTATTAGTTGGTCCAAAAGGACAGCATGGAGATGCTTTGGATAGTGAGCTTGAGTTTAAATTACAGATCTGCTCACTATCTGTGTGAAATGCACATGTCTTTAGAACATTGGGACATCTGTGTGTGGTGTGTAAGTCTCCTCAAACATGAAAAGGCAATGAACACTTGGATCATTAATCAAGCTACTGTTACGCCAATGTGTGAGTGTAGCTGTGTTTCTCTTCTGATGGGAAGGCATCACATCTTGGTCCACTGTGGTTCTGGCCTTAGCTCCAATGTTGCTCAGAGTCATATAGAAATGTGTTCAAAAAATTTATTGATGGGTGGTTGGAACTAAGAGCATGTGTTTAAAGATTACACCTTTATAATGATTTGACTCTTGGGACATATGGGATAAAGTTACAAATAACACTTGTATTATTACAAATTAAATCCACCTCTCTACACATAACAAACAGATAAACATCTGTATTACTTAGTAATTGCAAGAATTTATGTAAAGCGTTTTGATTATTGCTGATGTATTTGATGATGCTGATTATTACTGATGTATTTCCAAAGATAATTAACACAATTCTTGAGAAACAGGACACCTTGTTTTGCTGTTTTGTGGACTGTTATCTCTTGTTTTACTAATGATGTACAATGATGGAATAAGTAACAGAGTTCAAAAGTTTAACATGGTCTTTACAACATGTGTTTTTTGAATGACAAAGACCCTAGACTTCGAGTGTAGACCCTACCATGTTCACACTGGATTGACTCATATAGTACCTGCATTAGACACTAAATGGAACCTTAAGGAGTATCAGTTATATCTATTACTCCATTTACATGATGATTATTATTTGTTTCTCTGTCTCATTTTTAAATAAGTAGGCCATAGTGCACTTTTTCTTTACTAAAAGCCAGAATAATGATATGATATTCTCACAAAATAAAACGTTTAAAAATCACGAAATGGCTAAAACAGAGAATCTTTCATTATGTTTTTTTACGTTGGTCTTATTTTAGTCAGTACAGTAGTAGTTGTTTTTTGTTTTTATTTTTTCCTATGTCATGGATCTCAAAATCAGTTCCTGGAGAGCCGTGGTGTCTGTAGGTTTTCATTCCAGCCACTTTCTTAATTTGTAGAAAATTACTGCTGCTAATAGAACATACTTGGCACTTCCAAGGCATATAAATAAACAACATAACTTGTATCATTAACAGCAAGTGTTGGCTTCTGATTATAAAATTGGTTCCAGTGAAAACCTGAAACCATTGCAGCCATCCAAGAACTGAGTTTAAAACCCCTGCATTGGAGTTTGGCGTTGCACTCATTCTAACATATCAGACATTTTTATGTGTAACCGTCATTACATTGAATATGATATGGTATACCATGCTTGTCAGAAACATTTAGAGAAACCAAGCTGTTAATGTGAATATCTAACTAAGAAATGTGTAATTCTGCAAAATCTCCAGTTTACTCTCATAACGTTCTGTAAACAGGCACACTTGAACTTGCCTTTTACACAAAAGACCACTGGAAAGTATTTTATTTTATACTCTTTATTTAGTGTGCTTATTAAGCTCTTCTTTAAGTAAACAGAATATAATACAATTAGGCAACTGTTGGTTAACATTAAGTCTTTAGTTAAGTCTCTAGGCATCTATTTATTCCCATGGCAAAAAGTAATCAGGGAGAAAATGGAGGTCTGTGAACAATATGATGACTGAAACAGGGACAAATAGGCCAAGGACTCATGTAGGCTTATTTGTTAAGGACTAAAGCAGAAAAAATGATGTAAGATAATAAGATGGTAAAACACTTGCGAACAGGCAACCTTAACATGCAAGCTTGGGCCCAAGAATTTGTTTCACAGATTTGTACATTGAGAGCAGCATGCGAAAATGTCTGGTATGGCAATCATTTGTGGAAGGCTACCCTGCTTGTTGCCTGGCCACTCTGTATGATACGTTCTTCTCCTACAGACAGAATTAACCTCTGCTTGAGATGTAGTAACATAGCTTGTATTCCAGATGCAGAAGCAACTGCAATACTTATATGAAACCCAAGTCTGATATTGTGTAAATTTCACACAGGTGGAGACTTTGCCTGGGACTATGGGCTTGGTCCCTAGCTATGAGGTGGCGTTAATAAGCACTGAATTTCCCACACTATCATTAAATTACTTGAAATATGAACTCATCAGCTCATTTTAAAGTTTCTGCTGGTTATTTTTAAACAATTTTCATTTTTAGCTTGGTTTTGCAAGAGTATATATTAGTGCTGTTAATATCAGCTAGGCAGCAAGACACACTCAAGGAAGTAACAGATTTCATAAGTTTTCTATCCTAAATTTACTTTCTTTTATTAATATTGCATTACATAGTGTCCAAAAATTCTAAAGTAAGTTACTAGACTTCTAGCGTTACATATTGAGCTGACTAATTGATTGACTTTAAAAAATTGTGGAGAAATTAAGCAAGATGCTGTGGTTTTCTGAAGCTTGCAATTCCAAGACTTAATTATAAAGCTCGGCATTAAAGTCAAATTAGGAAGAATGATTGGCCCTGACTGCAAGCAAGGAAAGCTCAGTCTCTTTTACCACTTTATCAAGAAGGGGAAAAAAACATTTACAGGGAATGTTAACAAAAATGATTACATTTTATATACAAATACAGTATATATATATATATATATATATATATATATATATATATATATATATGAATTATTTCAGTACAATATCATGAACAAATGTGTAACTGATGAGCAATACATCTGCAAGCTATTCAGTATAATGCAAAGTAATTTATTACCTAGGATTAGTACCTAATTACCAAGGCTAAATGAGCAACTTTAGTTTCATTCAACACAGAGAGTAAAGCAAATCGTCCCAAGATAAAAAATCTCCTTCGGTAGCCACTCAAAGAAATCTCAGTCTCTTTGGGCATATTAAAAAAGTTTGAAATTCTTACTAAATTTCTGAATAAAAATAAATGAAAACTAGTATACCGACTAATACAGCATTAATGAAGAATCTGCAACCTCGGGAATTTGTTCATTATATTGTTTACAATATTTTCATGTAGAATTTGGCACTCAGATGGCCAACAGAGTTTAATGTGTTTACTCAAGGAGACATATAATATCATTAATAACTCATTCAAAAGTTATCATTTACCATACAGGTTTAATGTGATTCTATCACAGCAATAATGTTATATTATGCAAAACAAGCTGCATCTGTCGCAAGGATACTATGCTGGAGGCACAAAAATGACTTCAATCAAGACACACACTTGAATGAAACTTTGATCAGTTCAGATCAGGCATCGGTATCATACATGAAAGCAGCCTGTTTACACCAAAAGCTGATCTGTGTCAAATATGTGGAGAAATTAGAATACGGTCACATGAGAGTGGTAGAGTAAACGTGGTCTAGCTGTTACAGTACAATATCACAACACCAAAAAAACTGAAAATAAACCTATTTCCTGAAAATAAAGACTAAACTCACCCAGATAGAAATTATTTGAGCCAATGGGTGAATGGCTAAACTAAATGAACACCAGTCCAAGGTAAACATTATATTACATTCAGGTCACTGAACTAATTGGAATATAGTTGGTATTACTAAAAAACTAAGCTGAAACACTTATTGTGGTCACTGGTACATCTTCCTATATATATCAAACTGGATGTTCTTTTGATTCTTCATATAGATGCCTTTCTAACGATGTCACATTACACAATTTCTAGTCGTGGGGCATGTCAGATTTGCCAACTGAAGTCACAGTCACCAGACCATGTCAGTATAAAAGATTGAAATTCACTCTCCATATCTCCTTTACCAAATTAGTGCCTTTGCAGTATAGCTGCACTCTCCCCTTTTTGTGACAACCATGTGCCATCTGATAGAGCTGGTGCTATATGATAGATTAACAGTTTAGCCACAGTCTCAGCTCTTTTTTACCATTCTTTTTTAGTACATAAAACACAACAAATCAAATAGATATGCCTTTGTTCTCTTTGCAAGGTTAAAAGCTAGTGTGTTCCTTATTTTTCATTGCTACATTATATGCATTGTACTTCTGGATGGGCAATCATTGGTTGTCAGCTCTCATGCACACAGAGCCTGTCCCTATGAGTAAAGACTAAATCAAACCAGTTGCTGGGTACGTCACATTAGACGATCAGGCTCACAGGAAGAGCATGCCGCCGACTGCCTCTGACTCACTGAAATCATGTAAATAAAGGCTACAACCAAAAATCACTGGAAAACTTGCGCAATGTGACATAGCCATAAGGGAAATGCATTACAGCTTTGTTATTGGAACAGTTTACCAAACCAGCTTGGCAACAAAGACTGTTAATAGGATAAAAGTTGTGACCTTCATTATTACATTTTCACCAGGCTAAATCTACAGGTCTGTGAAGAATTTACAGTTTCAGATTGTCACTCACAGTCTACTGACCTGGAAAGTAGAAGAAACAGACTCCCCAAAATAGACACAAAGAGAGAAGACCAAATTAAGTCAAGATGATTAGAGACAATGACATAAGTTGTCAACTAAGTGCGATCTCAAGCTTTGTGTGCTGCTCACAAAAAATAAATAGAAGCCCAACTGTTCTACCAACACTTTAGCCGTGTTATCTTTTGTAGATGTTTTTCAGACCAATTAAGTTGTATTTTAGTCACTGCGACATTACACTGACCCAAACTGAAAATAACCTCGGGCAGGACACTGAGAATGAATTCTGTAATTGGGACTTGTCAATGAAATGATAGTTTGGCAACTGGAGAAAAGCTTGAACAACAGAGTAAAATATTTTCATCACTGGAAAAATTTACAAGATAAAAAAGTTAATTGAAAGACAAGACAGAAGCATTTGGAAGGTGTTTTTTCTTCACTGGGAAGATACAGTATAATAGACCAGTTTAAAATGAATGTTGTCAATAGGTTTAGAAGGACAAACACATGAGAATGTAGCTCATAATTACCTGAACCATGCTAAATTATTTAATAAAATTGCAGATGCTAAAAATAACATGTTCTTTCTTACTGCATGAAGACACAGTAACAAAAACTGAATACATTATGTGTAGATTCATATTTGCATTTGCAAACAAAAACACATAACATTTAAAAAATCCTTCAAAAATCATACCACAACAAAGAGAAAAAAAACAAAACAAGCAAAGTAGTATTTTTTAAGCAGAGATACCTTCAGTTGAACAATTCTGGCCACAAGATGTCTGAAGAATATAGAACATCTCTCGAGCATGTTTGCCACCTTAAAGGGGAAAGGGGGAATTTGAAAAAAAGGAGGGAGGAAGAGGAAAGACAGAGAGATAAAGTTTGAGCGAAGAGCCACAGCAAAGAAAGCCATGTGTTAGAAAAGTGTGAAACATTAAAAGTAACAGGTAAAGAATTCTACAAGATACTGCAACTGGAGAAAGGCAAAGACAGACAGAGAATTTAATGAGAGCCAATACAAAATGCACTGGTGGATATGGATGTTAATCCACTAGTATAACATACTGATTGTATTCCTGCTCAAGGGATGCTGAGTCCTGTAAAGTTTCTTTTATATGTGAACCATGTCTAATGATCCACCTAAAGAATGAAATTCTCCAGAAGTGATAGTCCATTGGCACTAGCATAGCATGCAACTGACAAAAGCAAGCAGAAGAAAACCTTCACAATGGCCTCAACTGCATACCCCTCATTTCCATACTGCAAAAGAATAAAATCTAAACAAGTTAAGTTTTTATATCAAGCCATTAAATCATTTTTTTCCTATTGTGAGATTTAATTAATTTGTATTTAAAATTATTTAGCTCATTTTAAAATATCTTGTCCAGTTAATGTTACTAACCTCAGTGGCAGATTCTTTTGCTAAATGAAAGCAAAACAACTAACTAAAAAAATATTTATTCTGAAATACAAATATCTCAATAAGTCAATAATTCTCATAATAAGGTAAAAATAAATATAATGCCTTGATAAAAACACTTTTCATTTGCTTATTATTTTTTATGCAGTGTGATGTCAAAATGAAGTAGTAATAATTTTGGGAAAAAGGATGTCTTTTGAAAATTCATTGATGCTTATGTTATTCTATGTATTTTGTATTTATCATTCTAGTAAAACAGCTACCATAAAAGCATGTCTGATACCTTTATATATGAAGTATATACCTTTTGATCTATTAACCACAACAACTGTGATTTACATTTTTGAGGTGTTGCTATCTATTAATTTATTTTAAAACTATATCTGCACACCTCAAAGATTAAAAAACAAAAAGAGAGAAATTAACCAGCCTTAAAAGGCAATGAGGACCTGAACCACAAAACAGTAAACATTCTCTTTGTTGGGAATTCGTTAAAATATCTGATTGGTTTGATTGCATGCAAATTTTTGATAGAGTAGAATCCTAGAATCCACATCAGGCTGAAAAATATGATACAGTGTTTGGACAAAAATGAATATGTAGCTTTGTGGAATCATCATATATTATCCTAAGGGCTACCCTGAGTTCTATGGAATAAGGTGGTCCAGTAGACAAGCTGCAGTTACATACAAGAGTGTGTATTATTGCCTAAAGAACACTGGAAAAAGACTTTATTCCTGGAATGACTTGAAAATGCCGGAGAAAACCTACACTGGAATACAACAACAATGGAAAAACTTTTAATTCATCTAACTGTAACACTAAGGAAATACAAAATGAAAACTGACTAATGGAGAACACCCAAATTTAATTTTAATGAAATGGTTTACCAGTGGGCACCTACATTTTAATAGAGGAAGGTGGCTTTATGTCAAATTTCAGACATGAATAAGGAATTCATCGCTAAATACTGGGACTTAGTAAGGCAAAATATTTCATTGAAGAAGCTTAGTTACAGGTAGAATGAAATATTTTTGTGTCTTACTAAAAACTCCTGTTTACATTTCATATCTTCCATAATGTATTTTTAAACCTCAAAGATTAAAATGAATATCATTGCTGGATTCTACTGTTGCACTGCATTTTCCAGCTTATAAAATCCATTAGCATTCAATGGAAAAGGAGTGCAAATGTAAATTTGAAAAGTTTGTAACACTGCAATGGGTAACAATTTCATAAGCAAAATCAGTTAACATTATTAACAAACACCACATTGGAAAACCCATCTACAATAGAAACCAGTAAGCCTGTGTGAACACAGAAAAAACAAAACACACACACACAGTGCAGGAAGAAAGCGAAAATGCACAAATAATGTATTAAAACAAGAAATGCAACATATTGGATAAATTAAAGTATACTGGTGCCCCAAAAAATTAACAAAAAAAGCTAGTTATCAAGCTCAATATTCTAAAAAAGTGTAGATAACTTTGAAAAATCTGAAACATTGCTGTTATGTTTTAACAGGTTATAAAAATGTTTTTAAACATTCCATTTTTATTAATAAAATGAACTGTTATTTTTATTTTACAAATTGCTATTTTTTTTTATAATAAGAGTTTTTACAAAGCCGTATATTAAATAGATCCAGGATCTCCATTGACTCTAATGTAATCTTAATTTCTGTAAATAAAAATGTAATAGTAAATGAAATCATCTTTTTTGTGCACAATAATAAATCTACTTCTCTTTTATAATACTACAACTACTACCACTAATACTACTAGTAATAATAGTGAAAAAGTGATTTATGTTTACTTGTTATTTGCTTTAACTGATTGTCATTGAGAACTGACAATAACAATAAGAATTCAAAATACTGTAAAATTATGAATCAAGAAGATACTACATGAATGGAATATACAATACAATCGCTGGAAATTGTGGCTACTGTTAACAAAGAACATGTTCATATTACAAAAAGTTAATGATACATAGTATTAAAAGAGTCTACTTTGAAAGGAATTGTGAGAAATGGCTGATCTCATGGAATTTAAACTGATAAGACCTAACTAGTTAAAAAGAAATAAAAGAGAAAATATAACACAGAAATATGAACACTTGTTAAGCTGTCATTGCACATCTTTTAATATTCATTGCTTAGCAAGTGGACCACTCGACTGAAGATAAAACAAAGCGTATGAATGTTAAGTATCAACTACTGTTCTAAGGCTTGCTGTTCATTTTCATAATCAAATTTCAATATGAAAATAGCTCTCTGAGGGGATGCATGAATGATTTCTCATTTGCAGAGTTTGCTGAAGTACAGTGAAGCAGAAAGGTGCAAATGTTCCATGAATTTCTTGCCGACTTACCTACAATATCGAACCAGAGTGGCGTAACTGCCTGCTGCACGGAGACCACACCCACAATCTCTGTCACCTTGTCAGTCTCCATGACAGTGAAATTGTAGAAGGGTTCGTCAAAGTTGAGTGACACAGGAGATGGATCAGGCTTTTTAATCCATTCAATGTGCAGACGAGCTGTTGAAGACTTTTGAGGTCGACCATTGTCTACAGCTTTTATCTGAGTGTCCAGGAAGGAAACATAGATGTAGAAAATTTTGTTAGAGCAAAAAGTCAACCAAGGTTCATAAGTTTAATAAAAAGAAAACATACAGTAAAGATAGTAATGAAAATATGAAACATATGGTAATCACTTTTAGGCTGCTTTTTGTAAATCTTAATGATGGCCAAGGGTTTAGCTCAATAACTAATTAATAGAGGCATTTCCTATACAGCAATGGAAACTGTATGTATGTCTGTTACATTGTGCCAATAAAGAAAGGCAATGGTGACTTGTAACTAAGCTAATGAACTTTAAGCTAGAAGGCTGCTGGTCTAGTTTTAAAGACCGAGATGTTTATCCCTGAGCAAATTATTGCCTCTCTATGCTCTAATGATAACAAAATATATAAAGAAATTGTATTCTAGCTCTGTGGTAATATTCACATAATCTGCATGCTAACTATTAGTTAATGAGCTACATTTGATGAACTGATTGTGTCTTCTTCCTTGTAAACTTTGCAATTTTCTTAAAATCAAACACAGACTTTGAAAAACAAAGATAAATGTCACAGTCCCATCTTGCACTTAATCCATTATTACAATAAAGACAATAGTTAAAAATGCCTGATTAGTATTGATTTCAGTCAGTTGAAGTAAAACATGCCACAGCACAATACTATAAATGGTTGCCATTAAAGCGATAGAAAAATATCTTAGATATGATGACAAATTGAAATAAGAAAGATTTAAGCAAAGTATAAAATATTAGCAACATAGACACAATGAATATGTGTGAGGTTATTACATAATGTGCTAAAATCAATTACATTTTGGGTTTGCTTATATTCAGTATAGGCTGAAGGATGTCATAGCTTGGAGCCACTAATAACAAATGTAATGCAGAAGTATAAAATGTTTGAAAAAGATACAGCCTGGATGACATCTTATAAATTTTGAAATGATGCTTGTCAGTAGCAAATCAAAAACAAATAAAAAGGCCAGTCTGCCTCAGCCTAACAGCCTGGTAGATAACAAATAATTGTGGACTTTTGGTAATACGAGTGTGCATTTGGTACATATGAAAATACAATTAATGTAAATAGGGTCCTTAAATAGCACAGATCTACTATATAAATTCAATATGGAATGTCTGACACTTCACTTGACTCTTACCGTGAGAATATCATAACTGCCAGCTGTGAATTGCTTCCTGGAGGACACTACGGCGGTTTTAGGATCAATAAAAAATTTCCCATCATCATTGCCATCCACTATGCTATATGAAATTTCAGCATTGGTTCCCTCATCCTTGTCGTAAGCAAACACTCTGTATATGGGATCTCCTCTTTTACGACGGTCACGCTCTGGAAGTTTAATCTGATAAACTTTTTCAGCAAACTGAGGCTTGTTATCATTTTCATCTTGGACATGGACTACCACCCAGACGGTGGACTGCCGAGGAGAGGGACCTCCATCCATGACAGTCACCTGATTTTTCCAAAAACAGAGAAGAGAGAAAGAGAGAAGATGTTTGTTATTCATTGTATTTTTTCTTTTTCGCTTAACAATTACACATAGAAAGAGCATTTCAGTGCATCTCCTGACAACTGTAACATCTTGTCATATTTTTACTGGGGGTTTAAGGCTCATTTTTCTTTTATTTCGTGGATTTTGACAGCTAATTAATTTGAACATGTCACATTTCTCAGTGGCAACAAAGATGTTCATCCAGGAGATACTATACTGATAAATCAAGGTGACATTAATGCATCACAAAAACTACAGATAGTGATGCACCAAGTCATTCATGAACTAAGCAGCTGGTTTTTCTTCTGCTTGCTCTGTAATCACACACAGCTTGGTCACTATGGGACAGAGAAATTCTTTTATAATTAGGATTAATTTTTCACAACGAACAGTAAGAAATAAAATATACAACAGAAAACTAATATATAACAATCAAATATATACGGAAAATATTAAATCCATGCACAATAACATGGATAACAATAACATGCACAATACATTTTTTTAGACGGTGTTCAAAAATGTGTATGAAATATGCAGGTTCATTCTTGGACAGATCTCCAACAGAATCCAGATAATGAGGCATATTTCACAGCAAACAGGATAACTTTGTGGATTTAAAAGCAGTTTTTGGAAAATGGGATGCATAGACACACATTCTTCTCACTCCATCTGCAGGTCAAAAGTTTAATAGTATTTTCTACAATGTGTTGATTGATTAATCAGAATATTTTTATATGGAATTTATTAACTGGTGCTACCACAAGTCTGCATTAGAATAAGTGAAGTTTGTATAAAATGTCTAGTTAAGCTTGTAATTGCTACAATAGCAAAATGACACAATGTATATGTGTCTAAGTTCTTTTAACTTAACCCATTTATTTAAATGCTCAGTTTACATTTTTTTCACCATGAAATACATGTAATCTGTATATGCCAGATGAATTGCTGAATTTGTAAAAACTGGATGAAAAACCCTGTTTGATACTGGTAACATTTTATCTTGATTTTGCTAAATTTAAAACCAAACGAAAGGTGTATCGAGTCAATATTGCAAACAAGAGGGGGACTTGGCACATTTTAGCTTTTAAGATTCAAACTCTCAAACAAAAAAACACATTTTGAATTATCAAATGTAAAACAACTGTGCAAAACACAAAACTAGTTAAAAGTATGAAGTAGGTGTGTAAATAGAATTTTTAAATTAAAATGCAAATTACATGATTTGGGTGATAAAGAATGTGTCATCACCACGTAAGTGTTGTCACTAGCAATTTTGCACAATCAGAAAAAACATTTTAAGTTTCCAAGCTAAATAGAAACATTCATTTTTACTCTCTAGTAACTGCATTCTAAACGGAGATATAACTTTAGTGTAGTTATTTCAGTCCTTAAGAAACAAACGCTGGAAATATTTTGAAACAACTGTGTGCAAAATTTTTAAAAAAGATGAAACAAAAAATACTAATTGACAATCATACAGTAAATTAATATGACCTACTGTGAAACATGTCAGAAGCTGATTCATTTACCTCACCACTGAGATGAAAACAAAAACCACCAAGTTGAAGATGACCAAAAGTCTAGCAGAAATACTATGTAGTATCCTCTAGCTTGGTTTACAAAGGAATGACCACAACTGAAATACTTGTTATGGGCACACTGAAATGGCAAGAAATTATTGTGAGCACTAAAAAATACAAAGAAATGATAGCAAGAAAAAGAAATGGTTATGTAAAGAAAGGGTCAGAACTGTGAGATGAAAAGTAAACTGGGACTACCCTGAACAAAAGGACAAGATGATACTTGAGAGTAAAAACGATATGCCGCTGTTCCACGGCTCTGGAATGCCCTACCAGAGAGCCTAAGAACACAGCAGATTGTGGGCTGTTTTAAAAAAACAGCTAAAGACTTTTCTATTTAGGAAAGCATATTAACAAGAATGCTATAATTATTGTTGTTTTATCTCTGTTTTTATCTTGCCTTGCCTTTGTTTAATCTTTTTATGTTGCAAGTTGAGATTTACTGCTAATGTAAAGTGCCCTATAAGTAAAATGCATTATTATTATTATTATAGCAGAAGTTAAAAACAAAAATAAAATCATACCACTAGGAACTTATTAGGAAAATATTTAAGTGACGCTACAGTTCTTTTATCCACTGAGGATAATTTGTAGTGGAAATGCTGCCATATGTATAGAGTAACATCCACTATGTCATCAGCATAACTATCGAGTTAATATGATCTTCAGCAACAGAACCACGTTAACAAAAATCAACTTTTAAAATTCAAAGCAAAATGTGAAAATAACATCAGAAATATATTCATTGTGTTTCCAAACCACAGAATATGCATAAAAATATGTATAAAAAGTTGTCTTATAGTACTCATATATTGTGATTTACAACAGAAAATAAATCTACCGTATTTTTTGCACCATAAGACGCACCTGACCATTAGACGCACCTAGGTTTAGAGGAGGAAAACAAGAAAAAAAATATTCTGAACCAAATGGTGTACTAATATGTTTAATAAAATACAGCAGAATAATATTTCAGCCATGTAAATTCAACAGCGGTATTAAGAAACATCATCACTGTCATTAACAAATAAGGAGAGACTTTAAGGTTCAAGCACTCTTCTAGTTTTATGGAAACCCCAAGAACTCCTCATCGCTAGTGTCAGAATTTATGAAGCTCAGTTGCTCACAATCACTTTGCAGGAGGTCGTACCTATCATCACGCGGCATAACCTGTCCAAAGCCAATAGGGGACAAAGCACGTTTGGACCAATGCTCCCTGAAGTTATATTGCCAGTCTAGTCCCATCTATATTTGTAATGCCACAATGCCCTTCATCTTGTGTTTTGTTGTGGGTTTCCAGTTTTGAAAAATGAGAATGTGGTGCAAGGACAGCCCTCGATTCAAAAAATTGCTCTGCATACCTGTTTGTCTTGTCTGACAGTAGCTGAAAGGCAGCTTCAGAAAAGAACAGACTGAAGTAGTCCAGCGGCTGGTAATCTGTCGAGTCCAACAGCAAGCCATACTGTCTTGTGAAGTCCGGTAGCCAGTTTGGCTCCCACGGATCAATGTCTAGGTATTCCTCCCACACGAACCTTGCCATAGGTGCATCGGCTGCACGAATATGCTCAGCTGGTGTCCCGATCAGCTGATGCCAGCTCCTCACTCTCTTGTTAGATCTCCTGATCACTCTCAACAAAATCAGATTCTGAAAAATCAGAGTCCGACTCAGTGATAATGCGCAAAACATCGTCTGCCGAGTATTTTGTTTTCTGCACTCGCTTCGCTCCCTCGTGAGATGTCGATGCCATCTTGCCTTTGTTTACATTTGTTTACATTTCGCAACTCACGCACACGAAAGGATTAGATGCCGAGTCAATGAGTCTAACATTCCTCCAAGCACAGAGGGAATGCCTGTAACGTAACAGTGAGTGTTGTCGCCCTCTACCCCTGGAGGTCGACTTTTGTCAGGTAATACACATCATGGTCTGTGATGCAATATTCGCTCCATAAGACGCACAGACATTTCCAACCTTCTTTTGGGGAAAAAAAAGTACGTCTTATGGTGCGAAAAATACGGTATTTTACATTCAATGTCAGTATGCAATATGTATCCAAACACTTTGAGCCATCTCCTTCACACTAACCAGTTAATTCAAGCAAGTTGCAGGGTATTAATCTTTTAAAAATAATGATGATTTTATTTATTTGTTTTGAAAGTTGCAATTTTATCTTAATTATTCACACTTGAAATATGAGAAATATTTCATTTGGTTGAAGAGCCTCTCACAGTGCTTAAACCATGCACCTGATTTCCTTTGCATTCATAGACTATGCTCTCTTTAATGTAAACATTCGTAACCCATTACAGGGAAAGTGGAGTATGAGAACATTATAACTATGCATGTTAATGTCACAGGGGATAGACAAACCAAGAATAGTAAAGAAGTAGTAAAAAACCAGAACACACTTGTTATCATTCGAAGTAGTCTGCTCTGTGCAACTTATAATCCTAAGAACAAATCTAGCTCTGCTGCTTTTGTTTTCACAATAGATACTAATAAGAAGGTTAAGATATCTTAGTTTTGTTTTAAACAGGAATATTTTGTAAAAATGTATAAAACATAAATTAGTCCAAAATCCAAACATGTGTTACCAGTTCCTGCTAGTGTTATTCACCTTCAAATATCTTATTGGAAGAATACCTATTGTGCGGCAGATAGGTAAGGTATTTTAAGATCACAAAGGGTTGTGACATAAGCATATATAGTCCTGAAGGAGGTTGTGAGTAAATGTTATGCATGGGAAAGTTCAAATTGTTCTGCTTCTTGCTATTTTGCTGTAGTCAATTGTCCATGTATCCATTTTATGGCTGATTTATTCTAATTCAGGGTCATTTGGGAGACCCTTCTTTGATTTTGCAGCTATCCACTGCATAGTAATCAGACACAAATACCCTAATTCATTTAACATATAATCTATAGTTAAGCTAAGCATGTACTTCAGAGAAGAACTGGCATCCCAGTAGGATAAAACAGCAACATGGATGCAGGTAGAATGTTCAAATTCCAGAATGGATTCAAAACTAGTCTCCTGGAGTTATGAGACAGTCACACTAACCGCTGCATCACAATGCCACCCTGAGCACAATCATATGCATCTGTAATTAAAAAGATGAATGCATTTCTAAGATGAATTGCTTCTAAATTCTTTGCAATTCTTTGCATATCTCCCAATACTACACACACTACTAGCAGGATCTGCCATGAACTTTTCGAAACGGTATTATTATAATACTTTCAGTCATGATATGATCATCTGATAATTTTCTTATGTTGCAGATCCAGTAAAATTTACATTTCAAGTGAAGGTCAGAACAGAGGTCAGACAAGGCCCACAACACATTGTGTAAACAATGCTGCTGACTGTGACAAGAAATTACAGCAAACCAAATTCTAGTAATCATCTGCAAACCACATAAACAAAATAGCTCATAGTGCTGGCTTTTACTCTTTTTCTCTATTTAACTACTCAGCCTAAACATGGACTAAGCATTTTGTATCAGAATCTACACAGCAATGTTAATATAAGATAGATAGATAGATAGATAGATAGATAGATAGATAGATAGACAGACAGACAGACAGACAGACAGACAGACAGACAGACAGACAGACAGACAGACAGACAGACAGACAGACAGACAGATAGATAGATAAGATATTCTGTGCTGTTTAACAGAAAGGTCAGCAAATGAGAAAAAAAAGTCAGTAGCTCCATGTGGCTAATGACTTTGAGAGCAAGGTGCATGCAATCACATGTTTTAGAAGTGCTTCCCTAATGAAATGGCAACATGTTGCCTAAGACAGGTTTTAACTTGTTGAAACAGTTGGCTTGTCAGCACGTTGCTGCTGAGAAACAAAATAAGATTTACACTGACATTTGAAAAGAGTAATTTTGAATCTGTAAATGCTAGAAGCCTTTTTCTGACAAAAATTGCACACTCACACACACACACACACATAAATATACATGTTTTCTTTCAGCATGTTGATTGTATAACACTTTAAGTCTTATTCAGATCATTATCTGTCTACTTCCATTTTACTACATATTATGAGGGGACATTCATGTAAAAAGATTGGGTCATAAAGATATAAATTGGTTCAGATATACAGTAATCCCTCCTCCATCGCGGGGGTTGCGTTCCAGAGCCACCCACGAAATAAGAAAATCCGCGAAGTAGAAACCATATGTTTATATGGTTATTTTTATATTGTCATGCTTGGGTCACAGATTTGAGCAGAAACACAGGAGGTTGTACAGAGACAGGAATGTTATTCAAATACTGCAAACAAACATTTGTCTCTTTTTCAAAAGTTTAAACTGTGCTCCATGACAAGACAGAGATGACAGTTCTGTCTCACAATTAAAAGAATGCAAACATATCTTCCTCTTCAAAGGAGTGCGTGTCAGGAGCACAGAATGTCACATAGATAGAGAAAACAATCTCTAGCAAACAAATCAATAGGGCTGTTTGGCTTTTAAGTATGCGAAGCACCGCGGCACAAAGCTGTTGAAGGCGGCAGCTCACACCCCCTCCGTCAGGAGCAGGGGGAGAGAGAGAGAGAGATAGAGAGAGACAGAGTTTGTTTTTCAGTCAAAAATCAATACGTGCCCTTCGAGCTTTTAAGTATGCGAAGCACCGTGCAGCATGTCGTTTCAGGAAGCAGCTGCACAAAAGATAGCAACGTGAAGATAATCTTTCAGCATTTTTAGACGAGCGTCCGTATCGTCTAGGTGTGCGAACAGCCCCCCTGCTCAATCCCCATACGACAGGATCAGAGAAAGTCAGCGCAAGAGAGACAGAGAAAAGTAAGCAATCTAGCTTCTCAGCCATCTGCCAATAGCGTCCCTTGTATGAAATCAACTGGGCAAACCAACTGAGGAAGCATGTACCAGAAATTAAAAGACCCATTGTCCGCAGAAATCCGCGAACCAGCAAAAAATCCGCGATATATATTTAAATATGCTTACATATAAAATCCGCGATGGAGTGAAGCCGCGAAAGGCGAAGCGCGATATAGCGAGGGATCACTGTATATATATATATATATATATATATATATATATATATATATATATATATATATATATATACTAGCAAAATACCCGCGCTTCACAGCGGAGAAGTAGTGTGTTAAAGAGGTTATGAAAAAAAAAGGAAACATTTTAAAAATAACGTAACATGATTATCAATGTAATTGTGTTGTCATTGTTATAAGTGTTGCTGTCTTTTATATATATATAGCAAAATACCCGTGCTTCGCAGCGGAGAAGTAGTGTATTAAAGAGGTTATGTAACCATATATATACATAAACATATATACATATATATACATATCTACATATACACATCCACATATACATATATACATATATATACATTATATATATATATATATATACATATACATATACATATATATATATACATATACATATATATATATACATATACATATATATATATATACATATACATATATATATATATATATATATATATATATATATAGATATAAATATAGACATACATATATACATACATACATTCACAACCATATATATAGAGCAAAATACCCGCGCTTCGCAGCGGCGAAGTACTGCTTTAAAATTTTATATAATAAACTGAGGGAAATTATACCAATAATTATTTGTTAAGGATCTCTTTGTATACCATGTTGTCAGTTCGCCCCTCCGGTTGTAATATTACCAAGTTGTGCGCTGAGCTTACTCTTGAGCATGCAACGTATACTTGGCCATGTGAAAAGCAAATCAAGAACAGCAAGACCGCGCCAGCTGCGGAGCTCAGCTCGGAGCGAAATGAAGTGAATGAAATGAGGTGAACGGGAGGGGAGATGATCACGTGACTCCAACACCTGCCTTAACTCTCCATCCCTCCACAAACACACAAACACAGTCTCTCGGATCCCAACTCTCCTTTATATATATAGATAAATAGCAAAATACCCGCGCTTCGCAGTGGAGAAGTAGTGTGTTAAAGAGGTTATGAAAGAAAAAAAAGGAAACATTTTAAAAATAACGTAACATGATTGTCAATGTAATTGTGTTGTCATTGTTATGAGTGTTGCTGTCTTTTATATATATAATATGCACACACACACACATAAACATATATATACATATACATATATATATACATATCTACATATACACATATCTACATATACATACGTATATACACATCCACATAAACATATATATATACATATACAAATTTACATATCTACATATATATATATATATATATATATATATATATATATATAGACATAGATATATACATACATACATTCACATATACAGTGGAACCTCTAGATACGAGTTTAATTCGTTCCAGCACTGAGCTTGTATAGCGAATTTCTCGTATCTAGAACAAACTTCCCCATTGAAAATAATGGAAATCCAGTTAATCCGTTCTGCACCCCAAATATATTAACATAAAAATCAATTTTCCTAACAAATAACACTGATAAATTATATATACTGTAGTCTACCTTTAATAAATAACACTGGTAAATAATATAACTGATTATTAAAAGAATCAAAACAGGTGTCCAAAGTGCAGTAGAGCATTCAATAAATCTTTAAATAAATAATCCTTAAAACAGTTGTGAAGTGGAGGTTTAAAATACACAAGAATAACAATCCTTTAACACGAGGTTAAAACGTCAAAAGGATGCCGTCTTTAAAAAACAGATGACAATCGCCGGTGCTTCTTCTCTGTTAGCGTCTCACCTGCGGGCTCTGCAACAGGCGAGACACTCTTAATGCAGCTGACCTTCTCTACACCGTCCTGCTTCAGCTGTTTGGCTCGCCTGTTCAGCTACACGCGAGCCTGCACTCGCCTGCCTGCCTGCCTTCTCTCTCTCTCTCTCTTTCTTTTCTTTTACTTTTTCTCCCCCTTAACCGGCTCGCGCTTCTCTATATATGCGGGGAGGACATGGCAGCTGCAGCCCATCAGCCACAGGAACAATCATGGATGTGGGCAGTTTCCCACCTGTGCACTTAAGTGAGAAACGCAGACACCGCAGATCGCGGCTCGCAACTGCTACCACGCCCCCTTGCTAAGCCGCGAGCTATACCCACAGCCTGGCTCGTGGCTCGTTACGCGAACCAATGCTCGTATTTAGAGCTGAATTTTTCGCTCATACTTTCCTCGTATTTTGAATTTCTCGTATACAGAGGTGCTCGTATCTCGAGGTTCCACTATATATATATATATATACTGTATATATATATATATATATATATATACTGTATATATATATATATATATATATATATATATATATATATATATATATATATATATATATACTGTATATATACATATCTACTTATTGGCTCCTGTATTTAGGATATGGCAGGTTGGATAATGGATGGATGGACATTTGTATGCATAGCCCCATTTGCCCGTTTTCGTTTTTTTTCTTTCTTCAGTAATATTTCAGTAAACCCGGAGCTTGTCAGTTCAAATCCTGGTACTGACACCACTGTGTGACCCTGAGGAAGTCACTTCACCTGCCTGTGCTGCAAAAAACAAAAGTAATGTAACAAATTGTACCTCAGATGTTGTAAGTTGGTGGAATAAAGGCATAAGTAAAATAGATAAATATGTATTATACACATAGGAACTATTCATTTACTTTCAGTTAAGTCATCTGCAGCAAACTTTTATAAATGAGGGTTTCTGATTTTTAGATAGTGCAAACTGTTTCTTCTTCATTGACGTTTTCTCTTGGAGAGCTTTTTTCATTTCATTGAAAATGAAAGCAGCAGCTGCCAAAATATGTAGCTTTCTTATTAATTTTTCAACATTGTGTAAAATAAATGTATAAAGTAACATAAAAGGTTTAAATACTGGTTATTCTTTTACACTAAAATATTACTACAGAGATACAAAAAAAGTAAAATGGATATGTTCTTTTTCTTTAAGGAGATTAAATATTACTGAAGAAAGAAAAAAAAAATTAAACAGCCAAATGGGGCTATGCATACGAACTTAAAAGGTTTAAATAAAACAGAAATATATATTTTATTTTTACTTGGTTAACTTGTGGAGGGTGTATCCTGTAGCAAAGCCCTAACTTTTTTCGTGAAAGCCCGTTTCAGTCAATAAGTCTTATGTGTGTGTTTATGTATGTGTGTATATATATGTAGATGTGTATATGTAGAAATGTATATATATGTATATGTATATAAATGTTTATGTGTGTGTGTATATTAAAGACAGCAACACTTATAACAATGACAACATAATTACATTGACAATCATGTTACGTTATTTTTAAAATGTTTCCTTTTTTTTTCATAACCTCTTTAACACACTACTTCTCCGCTGCGAAGCGCGGGTATTTTGCTAGTATATTATATATATATATATATATATATATATATATATATATACATACATATACATACATATACACACATACATGCAGTTTCAATAACATAGAAATCAATATAAACATTAACATCATTATCATATGAGAATATGAAGTAATATATAAGAAGCACATTTCATATAAATATAAATTATTAAACAGTAAAATCTTCTTCTGTAATTTGCTACCGTGGCAATTTGTGTGTCTGTCCAGGATTTTAAATCACCTGTAGCTCGCAAACCGTTTCACCTATACACTTGAAATGTGGTACACATATAGTACGTCACGTCTACTATCCGCTTTATGGGTGATGATTGTATTACTCTTTTTATGTTTATTTTATTTTATTGTAGAATCAACTCCTATCAGCACACACCAGGGCGGCCGTGGGCGGATGCGTATGGTGTATTCACTCCATGTTATCGTGCATTGCGCTGTCACTGGTATTTTGATAAAAGAATTTGAACAACATATAAGAAGCGTATAAATTATTAAACAGTAAAACATTAACATTTAAGAAGTAAAGTTAGATTAAGTACTACTGCAGTGCCTTCGGGTATACCTCATTTTTTCTTTGCCCATTACATGCTTAAATGTATACATTTTTTGGTGTACCTACCCGAGAACACGCGACATATAACTGAGCGTGGGAGAAGCATGGATTTTAAACACGCGTTGAGTTCATCTGCTGGTCTCCCTCGTGGAATAACTGGTAATGTTTGACTAAAATCTACAGCGAGTAAAATGACATTACCTCCTATTTTTTTTTTTACGATCTCTGAGATCTTGCTTTTTTCGGTTCAAGGCTTCATAAGCTCTTTTATGTTGTATGGTGTACTTATCCCAAACCATCATCTTTGAATGTTGCAAGATTTTCGCCTTGTATGTAGATCGGGGTAATTACATTCATTGCATTCCTAGTCTGAATCACAATCTGATTGTATGGGTGGTTACCTGGCACTGTAGGGTTGCCACCCGTCCTTTAAAATACAGAATCGTGCCGCATTTGAGAATGAAATTGCGCGTCCCGTTTTGAATCAATACTGGACGGGATTTGTCCCGTATTTTTTTTATCATTTTTTTTAAAGCAGCGTCTCATGCAAATCATCCCACACGCATTTTATGAAGATGCCTCCTTTCCTACTTTTGATTGGGTAATACTTGATGTCATCGTTAGTTTGATTGGTCTTTTTAACTGTCCAGTGAGGAGGGCGTGTCTTTTAAGTAGAGTCTGCAAAGTGTTGGCACTGAGATGTGGCGTCAGCGCCAGAGTTGAAGCCCCTAACGTTGCGGTGAGCAAGTCAGCTAACATCCGCCAT